>NC_134487.1:142792447-142927447 GCF_040206685.1 Ascaphus truei
CTGAAGCAAAGGGGGTTAACAATCCCCATCTGCAAAAGTAAACATAATTTTTTTTTTTTGTACATAATTATACATGATTTCAGGTTTGCATTAGGCCGCACCTATAGTGACGGTGACGGCGACACGATGGGTGCTGTCGCCACCGGCGAAAGTTATATTTCATCGGACGTCGTCGTCGCGGGTTTCTGGCCATTTGATTGGTTCAACGGCTGTCAAGTGAGGCGACAGCCCTTGAAAAATCAAATTTTACCGGCTACCAGTTTTCGTGACGGCATTGTCGCCGTCGGCCTTACTATAAGCGCACGCGACGGCAATGCATTTGTTTTCGGCCGTCGTTGCCGGCACTATAAGCGCGGCCTTTCTGTCATTTTCAGTTTTACTGATGACTACGTTTGGTTCAAGAACTGCTTGCTTCAAAGCGTCCATCAGTATAGGCAGACTGGGTGGGGGGCCAATTGGTTCATATCGGACATCAAATTGGAAGTTTTCTAGGTTTTAGAGAATTGTTAAAATAAAGGGAAATGAAATACTATACGTCATTTTTGTTCCTTTATCAATGACACAATAGCTATATTGGCCCTTTTTTTTTTTTTTTAATTTTGCATTTGAATAGGTTAATTAGCATACCTTTCGCTTAAACATATATTGATTTTTAAATGAATCAAAGATTGTGATGGCCAGGCCTCTCCAAGCAAAGAGGGAGAGCACCTGGTATCGAAAATTGCATATATTATCCAGGGCACTGATGCACCTAAAGTTCAGTGATAAACAATACAACACGTGTTAAATAGGCAAACTAAAACAGTTTTGTAGATCGATATACTAATGCTAAGCAGTAATAATGCATTGAGCAGGACTTGTCAATATATCTCTATGTATCACTTGTATTAAACTGAGATGCTAAGCTAATGCATAAAGTTAAAACATTGTATTTTTACGATTTACTTATGCCAAAATGTATATCTGTTTTGATCTGTAATACATAATCTATATATTTTTTTGATTTTCAAAAATGGCAATGCGATTGTTTCACTTTTCTCTTTTGCTAAAGATATTTCTATTAGATACTGTGGTTAGTTTGGTAAGGCATTCATTAGGATAACCCGCTCCGTTACATAGCTTTCAATGCGTTGCAGATGGATAATAGAATTACCATGCTGTCCTTGGTGGTGATGCTGCTTTTCTTTCATTGTGGATTGGTACAGGTGTAAGTACTGTAGATTATATAGTAGCTTTTGAAGAAAGCTGTGCTTTGGTTTTGTGTTCTTTCCTCACCATCTTGCTGCTGCAGTATTGATGACGGAGCCCAGCAGAACGTCGGCTGGTGATTTGTCAGTAATCATGCTTCACTGCAGCATTGGCATTCTGGGTTTAGTGAATCTCTCGGATACCTCTGTTTAGTATGCTTGCTTACGGTCAATAACTTGTTAAGAACACTTCATTCTTTGTAACAAATGCTGCTCTGTTCTTAAAGAGCTTGGGTTTATTACAATTTTTTACAATCATTCAACGCCATCAAAACACCTTTTCTGAAAAGATTGTTCTGATTCTGAGACCCAAAATGCAATTCTTATTCCCAACGTATTTAACTTGAAATATATGTAATACGACTTGTTTGTTAAGGAGTTTGCTAATGGTAATGTAGAAAGATAACCGATACATTGCACTAAAAGCCTGCAGATTAGAGGGTGTGTATTTGAAATGTGACTGCAGCTGACGTTTCAGCCTTGAAAGGACCTTTCTCATGTCCAAGCCAGATGGAGCTCTATTTAGGACTGCAGCGTCTGCTATATCGACCTTCAATGAACAAATGAACTTGTCAGCAATGCCTGTAGGTGTTGTGCTTTTTCCAATGTAAATGTGCTTTAGCATAATGTTTTCTTTTGTTTCAATGCAACCATTAAGCAAAAGAGAGGTTTAAAAAATAAATTATTAAATGGCTATGGATTGATGTTTTTGTCAGGCGCAGGTTGATGACCCGAGACAATACATTTTTTCAATCCAATTTTATGTAGTGGCTGAGTTGGTAATGTCACAGTCTGTGGAGTGGGTGAACAGTGTTCGAATAGGTGTCAGCTCCTTGTAACCTTGGGCGGTCACTTTAACTCCCTGTGCCACAGGCACCAAAATTAGATTGTAAGCTCTGTGTTGCATGAACTCATTGTGCGTGCAACATTCCGTATATAGCATTAAAGCAGCAATTCTGGAGACTGCATTCTCTCTCTCTCTCTCTCTCTTTTTTTTTTTTTTTTTAATAGGTTAAGCAAACGTGCTCCGGGGACCCCATGCTTTCCGAGATGCATACCTTGGAACTGGGTGCCGATATCTCTGCTTTTTAAATGTTCAGTGTCCTGTGGGCCAATAGGAAGAGGCAAGGGATGATGTCATGACTTACAATTGGCCCACAGAACATGGGACACTTAAGGCGCCATTGTTAGCCCATCTGAAGCTGCTACCGGCACCCCCTTCCGAGGTAAGCTTTTACATTCAATATGTAAATATATTAAATTCTTGCATAGTTATAAATATCCTCTTACAAAAATATAAAATATTCAAGTTTGTAAGCAAGCCCTGTGACCTTAACTCCCCCCCCCCCCCCATGCTTTGCTGTTATACATGACGTCACAAATGACAATCCCAACAGATCAGAGAATGTGGAATGCAGCCCCAAAGAACCAGGCTTCTCCTATCCGATTCTCCCCCACCCCATTCCTCAAACATCAGGCTTTTCTGGACCCTTTTTCCTCCAACTTCCTTATGACAGATTTGATCCTTGTCTCCTCCTGCTCCCCAGAAGCATGCAGCCTCTCCAATCCCTTTCTCCCTCTTGCCCCCCAAGCATATGGCTGGTCTTTCTCTGCTCACCCCGCAAGCATTGGGTTTCTCAGGTGCTTATCTCCACCCGCCGACCAGAAGCATGCAGCTTGTCCAATCCTTTTCTCTTCCTTATATCACAGTTCTCCAGGGTCTTTCTCTTTCCACCCCACAGATGCATTAGGCTTCTGTGATCCCTTTGTTCCCCTTGCCTCCCCAAGTATCTGCGGACCGTGGATCTCTCCACCCCTCCACAAGCATCAGAAAGCTTTCGAGGAACAGTTTTCAGTACTGGTCGGAGTGAAAATTGTCCACAGTGCTATACTAATAGTCTTTAGTGTACTACATATATCCTGACATATCTGATGTCCACTTCACCAATTCCATAATCGCCTTTTATCCACCCCACATTCTGGATGGGATCATGTGATTTGTGACATGACATTCAGCAAAGCATGGGCAGGGGGAGTTAAGGTTGCATAGCAATTTCACTTCAAAATGTTCAGACTTTTGAAGGGTTTGCTTACAAACCTTAACTACACTTTAACTGTTTTTGGGGGAGTTTTTTTTTCTCCCCAGTTGCATTTCTGTGGATTTTATCCAAAGGACCATAGATAGCAATTGATCACAAGGATTTTTTCATTCATATATTTCACTGAGATTGTTCATATAGTAGATGCGTCGCAGTGACATGTTGTAAAATTGTATTAAATGGACACAACTCTTTGTGCTCAAACTTTCCACACAATTGCACCTGGCCAATCTGACCTGAAATCCAAAATTTCAGACGAATTGGTGCTTTTTTGAGCATTAGGAGTAGCTGAAAAGGGGGGCTTATAATGGAAGTCTCGCTCAAACCTTAACTATGCTACTGCACATCCATAATATAGATCTGTATATAGTCTGAAGTGGCACGCAGTATTGAGAGATTTCTAGCACATAATCATTTTAACTGTTTTTTGTTACTGGATGAGTTCACTTTTGTAGAACAAAGCTTTGTGATGGGATTAGGCCTGCTGGATTTATAATGTAAGATTTCTTGCCAGAATTTATAGAGGCTCGAGGTGACGTGTCCGCACTTGCACTAACCCTTGAGCCTACCTGGTGACCAACAAGTATTGGATACTTAATTTAATACTGCATGCGGCTTAACTTCTTGTTTGAAAAGTTGTGCAAAAAGAGTATGCGAGACATTTGAAAATTCTTTATCCTTCGTGAGCTGAGTTCTGAGGAGCATTTATTAAAGCGGCAATTACCCCCACCCCCTCCCCCATGGTCTCCCTATGCCCACTTCATTGTGGTATCTGTAGTTTTTTTGATCTGGTGTTTGACACCAACTATAAATATGGCTCCCGGATCACCAATAGCTGCAGTGTCAACATTGTAGCTTGTTTTTTTTTGGATGCACTGGATTGAGCGTGACAAGATATTTTCCATCTTGAGTTGATCCGTAGACCCCAGACCTTAAGGGGAGCACCAATCAACTCTCCCCTCCAAAAGAAATAGTTTCTGCTTGGGCCATCTAAAATAAGTACAGTACACTTTGTCAATGTAGGATACAGAAACATACTTGCAAGACACTCTTAACACATGCAATTTATTAGACACTCTTAACACATGCAATTTATTATATGCAAAGATTTAACCAATAAAACATTTGTGTACATAATATAGTGATACATTCCCACTTGTCAGCTGATTTTTCATACCTGTCAAGCTGCTGTAGCAAGTTGCATGTTCCGAGCTTCAACCAATGGGAAATGGGCAGTGTGCCTCATCTCTTTTATACATGGCCAGAAATTGGTCTAAAAGGTGCACAATCTAGCAAATCTGTACAGAATCTGCTAAAGACATTTGAAGGGTGTGTTTTGTAAACCAGCAAATGTAGTTATCATAAGATTGCAGAAGAAATTAAGTATAATCATAGGAACTCCTTTAGAATGGTTGCTATTTTTTGCCTGTGCCCTGCATCATTAAAGAGGGGCAGCACCTCAGATGTTGACTTTCACTCCTTCAAACAATTCAAAACTGCTAAAAATTCATGTGAAAGGACCTATTTCTTAAATAGTTCTCTGGTTAAGGTGTTCTCAAGTCAAAAGAAAGGTCCATGTTTGAGGACCAAAACATTGCTGTGAATAAACACATTAATTTAAAGACCGTATGACATTCTCTTATCTGTACTTTCAGTTTAACTTTGTGCTGGCTAGAACCCATGGTAGTATCTCCTCATCCAGCATGTGTGTTATAGATACACACCTAGTGACAGAGCTGACAACGGGACGGGCAGCGGATTAGCCAGAATGTCCTCACCACAAGCTATATTGTTCTTAGGTAAATACAGTTAGGTCCGGAAATAATTGGACACTGACACAATTGTCATAATTTTGGCTCTGTACGCCACAACAATGGATTTGAAATTAAACAACCGAGATGCAATAGAAGAGCAGACTTTCAGCTTTAATTCAAGGGGTTGAACAAAATATCGTATGAAACGTTTAGGAATTGCAACCATTTTCATACACAGTCCCCTTATTTCAGGGGCTCAAATGTAATTGGACAAATTAACACAATCATAAATCAAATGTTCATTTTTAATACTTTGTCGACAAACCTTTGCAGGCAATGACTGCTTGAAGTCTGGAACTCATGGTCATCACCGAACTCTGGGTTTCATCCTTTGTGATGCCTGCCAGGCCTTTACTACAGCTGTCTAAAGTTGTTGTTTGTTCGTTGGTCTTTCTGCCTTAAGTTTTTTGCCTTCAGCAAGTGAAATGCATGCTCGATCGGGTTGAGATCAGGTGATTGACTCGGCCATTGTAGAATATTCCACTTTTTTGCCTTAAACTCCTGAGTTGCTTTCGCAGTATGTTTTGGGTCATTGTCCATCTGTAAAGTGACGCGCCGTCCAATCAACTTCGCTGAATCTGTGCAGACAATATATCCCTATACACTTCAGAATTCATCCGGCTGCTTCTGTTTTCTGTCACATCATCAATAAACACTAGTGACCCAGTGCCATTGTAAGCCATGCATGCCCATGCCATCACACTGGCTCCACCATGTTTTACAGATGATGTGGTATGCTTCGGATCATGAGCCGTTCCAAGCCTTCTCCATACTTTTTTCTTCCCGTCATTCTGGTACAGATTGATCTTAGTTTCATCTGTCCAAAGAATGCTGTTTCAGAACTGGGCTGGCTTTTTTAGATATTGTTTGGCAAAGTCTAATCTGGCCTTTCTATTCTTGAGGCTTATGAATGGTTTGCACCTTGTGGTGAACCCTCTGTATTTGCTCTCGTGAAGTCTTCTCTTTATGGTAGACTTGGATAATGATATGCCTACCTCCTGGAGAGTGTTCTTCACTTGGCTGGATGTTGTGAAGGGGTTTTTCTTTACCATGGAAAGGATCCTATGATCATCCACCCCTGTTGTCTTCCATGGACATCCAGGGCTTTTTGTGTTGCAGAGCTCACCAGTGCGTTCTTTTTTTCTCAGAATGTACCAAACTGTTGATTTGGATACTCCTAATGTTCCTGCTATCTCTCTGATGGATTTTATTTATTTTTTGCAGCCTAAGGATGCCCTGTTTCACTTGCATTGAGAGCTCCTTTGACCGCATGTTGTGGGGTCACAGCAACAGCTTCCAAATGCTAATGCCACACCTGGAATCAACTCCAGGCCTTTTACCTGCTTAATTGATGATGAAATAACGAAGGAATAGCCAACACCTGTCCATGAAACAGCTTTTGAGTCAATTGTCCAATTACTTTTGGTCCCTTGAAAAAGAGGGGGCTACATATTAAAGAGATGTAATTCCTAAACCCTTTCTCCAATTTGGATGTGAATACCCTCATTAAAGCTGATAGACTGCACTTTAAGCCCATATTCATTATTTAACTGTAACTTGAATTTATTTTGGTACACAGCCGAAATAACAAAACTTGTATCAGTGTCAAATTATTTCCGGACCTAACTATTTGAAAAGTAAAGAAATAGCTTAAATGATAGAGCGCAGATAAATACATTTGTGCCGGTATTTATTTATTTTTTTGCCATGACAATATCTCGATATTTGATGGATACTTGGGCCCCTATTCAGCATGATATGAGGTGGCAGTTGTTGACCAATGTAAACTTTGTTCACCAGCAATGCTCATGTTTATCCAAGTATTGGTAATGATGAGGTTAAAAGAATACCTTTTGGGGACCCCCAAGGCTAACGTGCTTCTGATTTTTATTTTGACGTGGTCTTCCTTACACTTCCCTGCAAATCTCTGGGTGAAGGTCACAGGCCTAAAGAGAAACCTGTCTAATCATAGAAGTAGCACTGCAACTTAAAAAAAAAAAGCTGTGTGTGCTGTGCACGCGCATAGTAAGTGAAACTTCTTTGACTTATGTCACAGAAATTGTATTTGTATTGGTGATGTTTTAATTAAAAATCAAAATACAATTTGATTGACAAAACGCAAATAAATTTGACTTATAATGCGCGTGCTCGGCACACATCCCCTGTGTTAGCTATTTGCACTAAGTGTGAATTCCTTGTGTGTATGTGTGTCAGTCAGTGTGTGTATGTGTATCAGTCAGTGTGTGTGTGTGTATGTCTGTCTGTCTGTCAGTCAGTCAGTCAGTCTGTGTGTGTGTGTGTGTGTGTGTGTGTGTGTGTGTGTGTGTGTGTGTGTGTGTGTGTGTGGTGTGGGTGTGTGGGGGGGGTCAGTCAGTGTGTGTGGGGGTCTGGGGGGGGGTCAGTCAGTGTGTGTGGGGGTCTGGGGGGGGGCAGTCAGTGTGTGTGGGGGTCTTGGGGGGGTCAGTCAGTGTGTGTGGGTGTCTGGGGGAGGTCAGTCAGTGTGTGTGGGGGTCTGGGGGGGGTCAGTCAGTGTGTGTGGGGGTCTGGGGGGGGGGGTCAGTCAGTGTGTGTGGGGGTCTGGGGGGGGGTCAGTCAGTGTGTGTGGAGGTCTGGGGGGGGGTCAGTCAGTGTGTGTGGGGGTCTGGGGGGGGGCAGTCAGTGTGTGTGGGGGTCTTGGGGGGGTCAGTCAGTGTGTGTGGAGGTCTGGGGGGGGTCAGTCAGTGTGTGTGGGGGTCTGGGGGGGGTCAGTCAGTGTGTGTGGGGGTCTGGGGGGGTCAGTCAGTGTCTGGGGGGGTCAGTCAGTGTGTGTGTGGGTCTTGGGGGGGTCAGTCAGTGTGTGTGGGGGTCTGGGGGGGGTCAGTCAGTGTGTGTGGGGGTCTGGGGGGGGTCAGTCAGTGTCTGGGGGGGTCAGTCAGTGTGTGTGGGGGTCTGGGGGGGGTCAGTCAGTGTGTGTGTGGGGGTCTGGGGGGGTCAGTCAATGGGTCTGGGGGGGTCAGTCAATGTGTGTGGGGGTCTGGGGGCATCAGTCAGTGTCTGTGGGGTCTGGGGGGGTCAGTCAGTGTGTGTGTGGGGATCTGGGGGGGCATCAGTCAGTGTCTGTGGGGTCTGGGGGGGTCAGTGTGTGTGGGGGTATGGGGGGTCAATCAGTGTGTGTGTGGGGGTCTGGGGGGGTCAGTCAATGTGTGTGGGGGTCTGGGGGGTCATTCAGTGTGTGTGGGGGTCTCTGGGGGGTCAGTCAGTGTGTGTGGGGGTCTGGGGGGGTCAGTCAGTGTGTTTGGGGGTCTGAGGGGATCAGTCAGTGTGTGTGGGGGTCTGGGGGGGTCAGTCAGTGTGTGTGGGGTCTGGGGGGGTCAGTCAGTGTGTGTGTGGGGTCTGGGGGGATCAGTCAGTGTGTGTGTGGGGGTCTGGAGGGGTCAGTCAGTGTGTGGGGGTCTGGGGGGTTCCGGCGCACTCAAGCTCCCCCCTTCCCCACAACCCGGCGGCGCGCTCAAACCCCCCCATTCCCAGGCTGTTGGGAGCCGGCGCCAGCCTCCCTCCTCCTGTCCATCGGCATGGCAGCGGGCGGGGAACGGCGCCGCTGCCAGCCGCTTCTGCGCATGCGTGGCCGCTCAAGCTCCCCCCTTCCCCACCCCCCGGCGGTGCGCTCAAACCCTCCCATTCCCAGGCTGTTAGGAGCCGGCGCCGGTGCCAGCCTCCCTCCTGTCCATCGGCATGGCAGTGGCCGGGGAACGGCGCCGCTGCCAGCCGCTTCTGCGCATGCGTGGCGCGCGGCATGGCAGCGGGCGGGGAACGGCGCCGCTGCCAGCCGCTTCTGCGCATGTGTGGCGCGCGGCATGGTAGCGGGCGGCGGAACACCGGCAGTTAGGAGCGGCGGCTATCGCCGCCGCATGTGAGCAACTGTGTGTGGGGTGTGTGGGAGGGTGAGGGGTGCGGCGGCGATTAGGAGCGGTGCCACAGCCACTAGTGACAGGGGACATGTGAGCGGAGCGGCGTCCATTACGTGACGTCACTTCCGTTTCACATTTCGCCCCACATCCATCCAGTTTTATCCCATCACAGGTGCCACTAAAGAAGTTTCACTTCAAAAAAAAAAGTATTAACAATTAAATCTAATTTTAGTCAGCCAGGTTTATAGAAATAGTTATATCTACACCAAAAGTCATCAGTTATTGCTTTTGTTATTTTTGTTGGGTATATATCACTTGTGACTTCTTTTTGCTAGATATCTGTGAAGACATAGAAGAATAACAGTGCACAAGAAATATAAATGCAGAGGCCGTTTTCCAAGCACAGCCATTAATTATAATGTTGCAGGTCTCTTCGTTTTGTGTTCTGTCTGGAGGGTCACTGTCTTTGTGTTAAATGTATCTTATTTAAGTTTTTCATTCTTGCCTCTTATGTAAAACAGACGCTATCTAGGAAATGACATGCAATACATTTACAGTATTTAGATTTTATTTTTGTGATTTATACTATTTCTAGTAAGTTGTGTTGATAGAATACCAGAAAAACCTATTTAAAATAAAATTATGAAAAGAAAAAACGTAATTAAATATTACTATGTAGTTTGATTAGAAGTATTGACCTTGTGCATTATATGAAGGCAAAATCCGTTCCATGCAGTTGGGAATAGAGAACCACACCTTGCATACAACATACAGAAAAAGGAAGTAATGAGTGAGCTGCTTCCGCAATATCTGGTGGGTTTCTGCGGTTTATTGGAATGCACATTTAAAAGGATTTGTGTTGTAACATCTTCAGCATTTTAGAATACAATCCTCTTTTACAATGTGAAAGCAACCTCTGGCATGAAAGCAAATTCTGGCAGATTAAACTTCCCCAGTGAAACCTTTTGCAGGTACTCTGCCATTGGAGACGGGTAGGATCGTATATGCCAATTTACTTGAGACTTGGTTGTATAATCCCAATGTTTTTTAATTTTAGATGGAGATCCTGGAAAAAAGATTACTGATCCTCCTCTTTGATCATGCATTTTGTTTATTTTGCTAAGGACTTCCCTCTTGTATATGAATGTTCACTCACGCTGCTGCTGCAGTGTAGCCAACGGTGACAACACAAGCAGGGTCAGAGTTACTGTTTGCTTTTCATTTTTCAATGATTTGAACCTATCTTTACATTCTGAAAAACACAATAGCAAACCAGGATTCCCACAGGAAAAGATAGTGTTACTTAACCTACTACAGTTGTGTTAGAATTTCAAATATATAGCAAGCTCTCTGCAATTCTTTTCTCCTCAGTGTTCTGTCTTCGGTTATGTTTATTGTTCCTATTATTTATCAAATGTTTTACCAGGAAGTAATACATTGAGTTGCCTTTCGTTTTCAAGTATGTCTTGGGCATAGAGAGCTATGATGACAAATACATGGTTACAAATACATAGTTACATTAAGTGAGCATGGTTATACATTTATATACAAGACATTGCATGCACAGTAAGATATAATGTTATAGGAGTATGTAACCGTTACAGACCAGATTAAAATGTGAGACAGCTTTCGTTTTGAAAGAACTTAAACTGGTGGCGGCTGTGAGTCTCCGGTAGATTGTTCCAGTTTTGGGATGCACGGTAAGAGGAGTGTCCGGATACTTTGTTGAACATTGGGAACATGAAAGTCTTTTGAAGTCAGATCTCAGATAAGTGTTGCATGTGGTAGGGGTGAGGAGCTTGTTCAGATAGACGGGTAGCTTGCCCAGAAAGTATTTGAAGGCAAGAGAGGAAAGGTGAACTTTGCGCCTAGACTTGAGTGATGACCAATCTAGTTCTTTGAGCATTTCACTTTGATGTGTGTTGTTGCTTTGTAGGACAAAACTGCGTATTGAATTGTAGAGGGTATCAAGTTCGCTATGGTGGGTTTGTTGTTCCATACCATATACTATGTCCTCATAGTCTATTATTGGCATTCGCATCTGCTGTGCGATACGCTTTCTGACCAGCAGGCTAATGGAGGATTTGTTCCTATAAAGTACACCTAGTTTGGCATAGGTTTTGGATGTCTGGGTATCAATGTGCAATGTTAAATGGGAGTCAAACTATATGCCCAATTATTTAAAACTAGTAACTAGTGCTAGGATGGTATTAGCGTTGGTTCTGATCAGGAGCTCATTCATTGGAAACTTTAAAAATGTAGCCTTGGTCCCAAATATCATTGTAAGTCTTGTCGGTGTTTAAAAACTGTTTTGGGAAAACCAATTTTCAAGTCTCAAAGTCAGTTGAAGTACGTGTTCAATGTCGGAGAGGCTAGGGCTGTGTGCATATATGACTTGTCATCCGCATACATGTATATTGAAGTTCTCTTACAAACACGGAGTAGGGGCCCCAGAACAGAGTCTTTTGGACACCACGGGTGATATCCAAGGGGTTTGAGTTAAAGCCTGAGATACACATGTTGGGATCTACCTGATAGGTAGGAATGAAACCAGTTTAAAGCATGCTTCTCTATTCCAGAGCACCGGAGTTTGTTTAGCAAGATAGCATGATCAACAGTATCAAAAGCCTTTGCAAAATCTAGGGATGCACGTTATTGGCACTACATAATTATAAATAATTATCTGCTTCATCCCTTGTCAATCCACTGCTGGACGAAGGCCTATGCAAGAATCTTACACTGCTGTTGCAGCCTCACTTCCACCTTGCTCATACATACAGATTTTTGGATTTCGTCCTCCCATCTTACTTTTGGTCGTAGTCTTGGCCTTTTAATTACCCTTGGAATCAATTCGGGTACAATCTTTGTCCAACGATGGTAATTTCTTCTTGCGTTATATTCAGTCACTGCCATTTTACTTTCTTCTGCCTCTCGATGACAAGAGAATGGGATGTTGCTCAAACCATAATATCAAAATAGTGTATAGAAACCCTGGTTCACGGGGAAAAGGCAATAATATAACGAAAAGGATATTGTATCCTCTAGCATTTATTTCATTCCATCTGGGACTTTAAGTCCATACTGAGGATATTTATATCTTTTAGTTATGTAATTTGTTTCTGCCTTGAGTGCAACCAATAGGGGACTTGAGTGCCCTCTGTCACTTTTTTCGTTATATTTCAGCCTCTCGATGTCGGACTTTTGTTTCGTTTCAAACCCATTAATATTCTCGTGTCTTCGTTTAATACCTAAAACTAATATATATATTCAACGCACTTCTCAGCGTAAGGAGCATGCTGCTGGTGACAAGATTGGCCATACATACGTGAAAAAAACAAAGTGAATCCCTGCGCTTCTCCCATTGGACTAACAATAAATGGGGAAATAAATATACATAGAGAAACCCAAGTTTGTAAGACGACATAGGAGACTTTTGATTACATTTTTGATCAAATAATTACAAGCCTGCTAACCAATGTCAATGCTTAATGCATACAAATGTTCTGTAAGATATACCCTGAAGGGGTTAATAATAATAAACTAAGCATAAGTTTATGTAACTTAGTGCAGTTACAAACTGGTATATACCAGTGACCAAAAACACTCAGTCTTACAGACTTAGGTTTCATTATGTATATTTATTTCCCCATTTATTGTTGGCCCAATGGGAGAAGCGCAGGGATTCATACATTTTACGTGTTGTCTTTCACAGCTCTACCTATTCATTTCTTGCATCTTGGGATTGCTTCATTTCTTGACGTCCTCAGTAATTGCTTTGTCTCCTCAGGTATTCTTATTCTGTTTTGTTTGCGATTTTTTTTTTTTTTCCTGCTTTCAACTTCAATTTTAATAACTGCTTCATAATTTGTCCCCATGTATTTCGAGCAAGCTGAAGTAATTTTTCAGTTTTAGTTCTAGATGTTGTTTTTTTTTTCTTTTTCTTTTCAATCTTTGCATCCACATGTAATTTTCAGCAAACCAATCAGTGATCCCTCATTGTTTCAATATGATTAAGGACACTGCAGTCTTAAATCATGTGTTTCTTGTTGGGATATAGTCAATTTTATTCTTAATTCCATGTCCATTTTCTATTGGAATTCTTATTGAAGAATTCATTCGTGATGTAGAGGTGTTCACATTCTGCAAATTCTACCAATCTGTTTCCATGTTCATTCCTGTTACTGTAACCAAACTTACTGACAGGCTCGTCTTTCTCCTGAGCACCAATCTTTGCATTGAAATCTCCCATAATAATCTTGAGGCTACAATTTCCTTTGTTGGTTGATTTCATGGTAGAAATAGTCTTCTACTTCATTCTGTGTGACTTGATGTTGGGGTATACGCTTGGATTATTTGAAGCCTGTGTCTGTCAGTTGAATGACCATTCTGGCTGCTCTTTCCTATGAGCTTTCATACTCCGCTGTTCATCTCTTAAAGATAAAGCCTCCAGTTTGTCTTCCATTTTCTTTACCTCTAATAGGATAGGTGTCGGCTTTTGAGCTCAGTGAGGCCTTCATCTTTTCACTAATGCCGACAATATCCAATTTTATTGCCACATTCTTCTTGCAGTTCTTGCAGTTCTGCTTCACAGGAGAGAGTCCAGTAGTAGTAAGTAGCGAGATTTAGCTTTGAATGACCAGCTTTTGTTTAACCTCTGTGGATATGTAGCAGCCTCTGCCTTATTCCTGAATGCTGTCAACCCCAGGGACAATCCAGCCTCTGGAGAAGGAACATTGTTTTTTAGTGTACAGTAGGGCCCGCTTTTCGGCGTTCCGCTCATACAGCGGTACCGGGAAGGGGGCCGGCATGTCTGCGCAAGCGCGGAACAGGGGCTACTGAGGTTGCGTATGCGCAGAATGGGGGATGCAGAGGTCGCGCTTGCGCAGAAAGGTGGTTGCACATCCGCAGAAGGGGAAATTGCCGATCTGTGCATGCGCAGATGCCGAAAATTGCCAGTTCCGCTTTCCAGTGATTTTTACTTTGCGGCGGGACCATAGAACGGAACCCGCCGCATTACTCGGGCCCGTCTGTATTCCATATTTGTTGGGTTGAGGCCTTACTTGCCATGCCAGCCTCATTTGCATGTTGACAAGTTCCTTTCCCATTTTAGCCAAGTATATTGTTAGTTTTCATACTATGGTTAAACCCTTCTAGCACAAGTGCCACTATACTGTAGTTCTTCCTGAACACTCATTGCCACAATTCGTGTGTGTGTGTGTGTGTGTGTGTGTGTGTGTGTGTGTGTGTGTGTGTGTGTGTGTGTGTCTGTGTCTGTGTCTGTGTCTGTGTGTATATACACACTGGACTTGTCCAGGTGCCTAAAAAGCCTCTCCTGGCACCTTTTTGAATATGCTGCTTGTCACGTTATCTCCCTTCTCTGCAGGGGCTTATTGGAGTACTTTGCGTCTTCCAATAGTATAGTATTTATAGATAGATGAACTACAAGTCCCAGAAGCCCTTGTGTAAAATGCCATGACACCCACCACCTAGGGATCAGCCAATTGGTGCAGAGCTTTGGTAACCACAACCCTTCCTCCCACACAGCTGCAGCAAGGTATGATCTGATGTGCGTT
Source organism: Ascaphus truei (assembly GCF_040206685.1). Lineage (NCBI taxonomy): Eukaryota > Metazoa > Chordata > Amphibia > Anura > Ascaphidae > Ascaphus > Ascaphus truei. The sequence goes on from NC_134487.1 coordinate 142,807,068, forward strand.
TTAGAATTCACGTTATATTCATTATAAGACAAAAATACAGCAGCGATTGTATGTTGACAGTCAGATCCCAGTGTTACATATAGCTATACATATGCAGTGTATGCACACACTGAGATCAAGCAGATATTGGTCAGATACTAGTCGCTGTTACTGTATACTGTTTGTGAGGACACTGTTTGAAGGATAATGCAGGAAAATCCTTTAAATGTGCTAGTGTTCAGAGCTAACCATTTTTGCTTCATAGCAGCAGAGGACACCAGAAAAACTCAGCATCTTGTCAAGGATAACAAAAATAAACGTATTCATCACTTACCACAGTTACATAATCCCACAACATAAAATGCTGGGAGATAAAAACAGGAGAAATAGCCAAACATGTTTATCTTTCAGGGCTTTTAAGGGCTATGCAAAACACCACGAACTCTATACTTCCTTTTATACTAGAATCGTGCTTGAACATTACAATACAAAAAATGTACACATTGTCAATAGCAGCAATATTGCATCCCCCACCCCTTCTTTTTTTTTTTTTTGGGCCGCCTTTGTGCTACAGTCTGTGAAATGCTACAGCCGATATGTAACATTATTTTACAAAGTGTTTCATATTGTTACAACTTCCAGAGTAATAGTGATAACTATATCATATGGTGCTTTTCTTCCAATGCGACACAAAATTGGTGTACTGCGGTATGCAGCACATAGGATTGGTACACACAGTCCCTGTTTAGATGAGTTTACAATCTATGATTTGGTTCCTGAGGCACAGGGACATAAAGTGACTTTCCCAAGGTCACAAAGAGCTGACACCCGAAATTGAACCAGGTTCCCCTGATTAATACTCTGCATCATTGTTTACAGTCGGTGTCTTTACTTACTGAGTCACTCCTCCCATTGTAATGGAGAGTCTGCTGTTTGGAACATAGCAACAGATCTGTTTGTGATACTTTGTTGCCAAAAAGCAGAGCCTGTTTCAAAAGAGGAAGTGGATATGACTTTCTAAATGGTTGGTTGCTACAGCAACCAAAGGATGATCAGTACGTTAAAAATCATTAAACATGACATTAGGAGTTTAAAAAAATGCAGACCGTATTATCTAATACTGCAGAGTGGATTTATTAAAAAAATAAAAAAAAAAAATGTTTCATGTTTTGCTGTTTTAAAGGAGGCTGCTACATATAACACTCCACTCTCAAAAAAACTGTACATGTAGTCACTCAATGCACAAGCCCAATGTATTGGCTCTGTGTGAGCCTAGTGGCAAAGGACTATTCCGACGAGGAATTCACTCTGGTCCTCTGAGTGAGGAATTGCACGTTGCTTGTAGAAGTCAATCCCAGTTCCGCTCAGGGTCCGCATGCAACGGGGTCATGGACGTTGTGGAGTTTCTGCTACTGCACCTTACTGGTACATTAGGCGGGGAGTGGAAGGGAATACCTTTCTATAGCTGATTTTCATTTTTCTTATAAAGACATTTTATTTGTCTATATCTAAAGACTAAATGTACCTCCCTAGTTTCCCATTGTGGTTGTTTGTGCTGCTCTTTGATGGTATCCAAAGGCTGAAGAAATACCTTGAGTTCTTGTTGCTATTGTATAATGATTGACTTCCAATGGACTTTTTGTTTTTTTGTGAACCACCTGAATGTGGCTATAATTGCATGATATACATTTTTGGTATAATATTTGTCTATTCACTTGTATTTTTATATTTATATTTTTGCAATTCATTTGTATTTTTCAAGGGTTGGTTACAGTGTAGATTTTTTTTGTCTTCTAGCTACACATACTTTTCACATTTTATGTACACATTATAGACTCGCCTAGATGGCGGAAGAGGTCCATATATATTTTGTAATGACCACACCAATAGAGCGCATCATTGTGCACACCCTCACTCACATGGACTTTTTGAAAAGTGACACCTTATTTATAAAGTTTTCAGTCCAAAGATTTTTGGGGACTGTAACATCAAGTAATTAAAGTACTACTTTTTAAAGGTCCATGTTAAATGGCGTTTTATTTTAATCTCCTGGATCCTCCCAGTGAGACACCAAGCTGCTGTGCACATCTGGCAATTTACCATGTAATATAAGATTTTGGAAGGGTAGTAAATGTCCATGGTTGAAGGAGATACATTTCCAACAACTAGACACACACTCAAATGCATGAGACAGTTATGTACATGCCTGGTGGGGTTGAACTCTTGGAATCTTGCATTCCTGATGTACACTCCTGCACCACCTGTTACTGCTGTCCATACAAAAATAGCACAACCAAGTACAATGAAACACAAAACGCTATCCATAAACACCCTGTAGCGTGGTTTACCTGTATCTGTTTAGTTATTTTCCACTGGTAATATTTTTATTTTATTTTTTTAAATATAAATACATTTTCTCCTGCCAGCCCTCTTTCTTTACATATATACTTCTGCAAGGTCATGAATTAAAAATAATACATGTGACTGGCTGAGCAGGCATTGAACAACCTATTAGACATTGAGTTTATGGGATTCATTGGCATGATATCCACAGTTGCCATTTGTGGTTGCATCTCTAGGATACTGAAAGAATGGCAGATGTAAAAACAAAACAAAAAAACTATTGCACTGTTGGTGGTAAGGAACCAACATATTTAAAGTGTGTGTGTGTGTGTGTGTGTGTGTGTGTGTGTGTGTGTGTGTGTGTGTGTGTTAAAGATGTGGTGCGAGGTTTGAAAACCTGCCTTTTCTTGTTTTGTTTATAATCTGGTCTGTATACCTCCTTTATAAATTCTAAAAACCACTCTGTGTTTTATGCCATTTAAAGATAGAAGTTTATGAAAAACATATTAAAACCGCAGGGGTGCACAAAAATATTTAATACTTGGGAGTAGGCTTGGGTGATATCAAAATCTTCACCACAATAACAAAATTAAGAAATTTATAAAGATATTGAGATGAATGTTAACATAAAAATCTAAAAATGTTCTAGTAAATCTAAATAAAATGTGTTCTCATAATAAATAAATGTTCTTTAGATTTACTAGTACAAAGGGCCATTCATTCCTAAACCCTCCATGTCTCACCTACACTGCTCCCATCACCCTTATCCCATCACTCTCACCCCGAGGTACTTCCTCCATTTAAAAACACATTTAATTTATAAAATATTAAATATATTAAACAGATTTTGACAATTAAGAAATGTCCATTTTTATTTCTTTTTTCCGCTACATTTTCATAAATGAGTGATAGGATGTGGGGATGAAGCAGTGTAGGTGAGAAATGGGGAAGTACAGGCATGAGGGGGGGGGGGGGATTAGGGTCCCATGGGGTAAGAGGAAGGGGTTTAAGTGCCCCAGGGGGAGGGTGGGGAGGCGTTGGTATTCTAGCTCTGTTGAGTCTGTCTAGCACAGTGTGTATCTTTGAGCAGGGGCTGGTAGGTTATAGGAGTGCTGTGACTAGCTCCGCCCTCCCCACCCCCTAGCTCAGCCTCTGTCTTCTGCACTCCGACTCCTCTGTTCTCCACGCTGTCTGAGCTGCGGGGCGGTAACTTCACCTGACAATCGCTGCTGCCTGTCCCAGTGCACCAGTGTTGTTGCTGGTCAAAAACTGACATATCAGTCAATACTGCGCACCGCACAGGCTGGTGCAGGGGAAGTTTTAGGCACTAGGGCTTTTTCCATCCCTCAAACCATATGAATGGTTTATCATTTAGTTGTGATTCTAAGTTTCTTCAATGCAAAAAAAATAAAAAAATTCAAGTCCAGCCTAGGGCTGGCTTCTTCTTTCCCCAGAATAGCTGAAATAGAGTAAAATGTGTTAATATTGGGTCTTGCCCTCCTGTATTAGAACAAGATTGCTGCCTGGTGATTATGTTAACTTAGGTAGAGCGTTTAGCTATGATGTGACCGCAAAGCCGGCACTTAAAAGACGCCTTCCTGCATTTCATAGTCAAGACAATTCATATACATTTTAATACACATGAAGGAACCTATGTACGTCATGTTCAGGAAAAAGAGTCCCCTTTCGTTTTTCTTAATTTTATATAATTCTTGCTCAATCCCCATGAACATTTGCACAATTTGAGGTCTGTTATGTACATTAACATTGCATTAGAAACATAATATAGACAATTAACTTATGTTAACTAAATTGATGTCACTGTATTATGTCAAGAAGTACCAGATGCACTGCAATAAGTTCACAAAACGAGAGTTTTTCCTTTCTAGCTCGTGAATGTGTTCAACTGTTGTAGTCTAATCCAGCGGTGCGCAAACTGGGAGCGGGCGCAGAATTTTCTAGGGTGGGGCGCGGTGGTTGCAGAGCCCCCGCGCTTTTCCGGCAGCCATGTAAATTAAATGCCGGGGGAGGCGTGAGGTCTCTGCAACTTCACTTACCTGCTCTCAGTCGGCTCTTCGGTAACGCGGCGTCATATGGCTCCGCGTGGCAACGCGTCACATGTCATGATGTGTGGAGCCCAAGAGCAGGTAAGGAGGGGGGGAAAGGGCGCAGACAGGTGGGGTGCAAACTGAAAAGTTTGCGCACCCCATGTCTAATCTAAGATTACTATGAAGTTTGAGTTCAAAGTGTGTGTTCAAAATGTGCTCCAGCAGAATCGCAAGCCTGAAGAGACCGCCACTGTCTGATTGCGTAATTGATAGCACATATTTGATGAGGTCAACATGCCATCACAAATTCCAAAGAATATTTATTAGATTATTAAATAATTCTTAAATGATGGGACCGATTAATAATTGCTCACATTTTCATGAGCATGTCGTTATTTTTCTGCAAGAAATGCATACAAATAATAGGGGATCATATACAAATAATAGAAGTATGCGGCACACCAATAAAAAATTCAATACATACGGTCACCGGTGCTCCTGGCTCTGGGAATACCCATCAGAAAATCCGTGAATCGGCAAACACAGGAAGATCCAGGGCACTACGCATGGTGCCAGTCACTTGATAAAGGCCACGCTGATGGTGGAAACGTTGTTGCTAATAAATTATAACTTTAATTATAAATCCGTAGTGTCCTAGATCTTCCTTTGTTTGAAAAATAAAAGGGGTCATGTTTTTTTCTGGTGTATTTGAATGTTTTCTTTTTCTGTTTAAGTAGAATCACATGTTTATCAGCTTGAAGAACAAATATGTTTATTAAGAATACATGGCTTTGAATCTTTAAGGTCTAGATGTTATGTATACCATAGTGCTCTGTAGTTTTGCATAGAAGACCCAGGAAATAGAAATGTCCCTTTTTAAAATTGTTCGGATGCTGCCTGCAAGTAATTTTCAATAACTGATGCGTATGGTCTTGTATTTTAAAGAGGCAATCCAAGCTGCTTACATTTTTTTTAATTATCTTGTTTTAATATATGCAGCATTTGATTGTCTTTATTAAATACTAATTACCTATGCTGCCGATTGATTAGTTCTCCCGTGATTGATCAGCAAAGATCCTGCTTCCCAGGCTTCACTAAATGGCTGCCTTTCATTTTCAAATAGTATGTCTTTATTTATATAGTGCCATAAATATACATAGCGCTTCATAGTAGGAATACATGTTGTAATTATATAAATAACAAATAATATAAATCACAGGTCATGGGAATAAGTGCTTCAGACATAAGAGTAACATTAAGGAAGAGGAGTCCCTTCTCCGAGGAGCTTACAATCTAATTGGTAGGTAGGGGAACGTATAGAGACAATAGGAGGGAATTCTAGTAAGTGCGTCTGCAGGGGGCCAAGCTTTATGTATCATGTGTCCAGGATTATCCACAGTGCTATACATATGCTTCTTTCAGCAAATGTGTCTTAAGGTGGGTCTTAAAGGTGGATAGAGAGGGTTCTAGTCGGGTATTGAGGGGAAGGGCATTCCAGAGGTGCGGGGCAGTCAGTGAGAAAGGTTTAAGGCGGGAGAGGGCTTTAGATACAAAGGGGGTAGAAAGAAGACATCCTTGAGAAGAATGCAAGAGTCGGGATGGTGTATAGCGAGAAATTAGGGCTGAGATGTTAGGAGGGGCAGAAGAGTGTAAAGCTTTAAAAGTGAGGAGGAGAATTGAGTGTGAGATGCGGGATTTGATCGAAAGCCAGGAGAGGGATTTCAGGAGGGGAGACGCGGAGACAGATTTAGGAAAGAGTAGAGTGATTCTTGCAGCAGCGTTTAGGATAGATTGTAGGGGAGACAGGTGAGAGGCAGGAAGGCCGGACAGCAGGAGGTTACAGTAATCAAGACGGGAGAGAATGAGGGCCTGAGTTAGAGTTTTAGCAGACGAGTAACAGAGGAAAGGGTGTATCTTTGTGGTATTGCGGAGGAAAAAGCGACAAGTTTTAGAAACGTTTTGAATGTGAGAGGAGAATGTGAGAGGAGAATGTGAGAGAGGAATAGAGTGTGACCCCTAGGCAGCGTGCTTGGACTACTGGGTGAATGATCGTATTTCCAATAGTAATGTGGAAGGAGGTAGTAGGGCCAGGTTTGGGAGGAAGTATAAGGAGCTCTGTTTTTGCCATGTTAAGTTTGTCGGCGGATGGCCATCCAGGATGATATTCCAGAGAGACATTCAGAAACTTTGGTCTGTATAGCAGGTGTAAGGTCAGGGGTTGAAAGGTAAATTTGTGTCGTCAGCATAGTGATATTTAAACCCAAAAGATGTGATTTGGTCACCTAGAGAGAGAGTGTAAAGAGAAAAGAGAAGGGGTCCCAGGACAGAGCCATGGGGTACCCCCACATAGAGATCGATGGAGGAGGAGGAGGAGGTGTTGGCAAAAGATACACTGAAAGTACGATGGGAGAGGTAAGAGGAGATCCAGGATAGAGCTTTTTTCCGAATAGCAAGAGTATGGAGAATGTGGAGGAGAAGAGGATGGTCCACGGTGTCAAATGCTGCAGAGAGGTCGAGTAATATGAGCAGAGTGTAATGACCTCTGTCTTTGGCAGCATGGAGGTCGTCGGTTATTTTAGTGAGGGCTGTTTCAGTAGAGTGAACAGTGCGGAAGCCAGATTGTAGAGGGTCTAGAAGAGAATAGGTGTTGAGAAAGTGTAGCAATCGAGAGAATACAAGACATTCAAGGAGTTTGGAGGCAAAAGGCAGGAGGGAGACAGGTCGATAGTTAGGAGAGGTAGGGTTAAGCTTGCTGTTTTTGAGCAATGGTATAACGGTTGCATGCTTGAAGGAGGATGGAAAAGTACCAGAGTAGAGGGAAGAGTTAAAGATCTGTGTGAGCATAGGGATTATAGAAGGAGCAAGAGGTTTTAGGAGTTGGGAAGGAATGGGATCAAGAGGGCAGGTGGTAGAGGGAGAAGAGGAGATCAGCAGTATGTATGTATGTATGTCTTTATTTGTATAGCGCCATAAATGTACATAGCGCTTCACAGTAGTAATACATGTCATATAAATAACAGATCATGGGAATAAGTGCTTCAGACATACTGTAAAAGTAACATTAAGGAAGGAGTCCCTGCTCCGGGGAGCTTACAATCTAATTGGTAGGTAGGGAGAACGTACAGAGACAGTAGGAGGGAATACTAGTAAGTGCATCTGCAGGGGGCCAAGCTTTGTGTCATGTGTCCATGATTATCCAGTGCTACTCATATGCTTCTTTAAGCAGTGACACATCCTCCTCCGAGATAGCAGAAAAAGAGACGAGAAAGGCAGGAGAGTTAGGAAGCGGTGTGGGATGGGAGGAGGCAACAGATTGGATGTTCTGACGTATGGTTTCCTCCTTTTCCTTAAAGTCAGCAAAGTCCTGAGATGAGATGGATGAAGAAGAGGAGGAGCCGAGGGTGGTCTGAGTAGAGAGTCAAAGACAGAAAAGAGTCGGCGTGGGTTAGACTTGTGCATGTTGATTAGTGATGAAAAGTAGGTTTGTTTAGCCTGAGAGAGGGCAGAGTTGAAACAGGACAGCATAAATTTGTAGTGAAGGAAGTCTGCGAGCCTATGAGATTTCCTCCAGAGGCGTTCAGAGGAGCGAGTGGAGGAACGCAGCATGCGTGTGTTGGAATTTAGCCAGGGTCTTGGGTTAGAAGGGCAAGGACGGCAGAGAGAAAGCGGGGCATGTAGATCAAGAGAGGAGGATAAGGCAGAGTTGTAGTTCCTGACCAGGTTGTCAGGGTCTGAAGTAGAACTGTGAGAGGAGAGGGAGAAGCGTAAAGTGGAAGCTGGTAGGTTAATAGAGCGCAGGTTTCTGCAAAAACGAGGGCGAGATGGAGATGGAGAGGGGGAGAAGCGAGAGCGAGAAAATGAGATGAGGTGATGGTCAGAGAGGAAATGGAGAAATCGGTGAGAGAAGTTTTTCAAATCAATCCTTTAGTCAGTGTAACTCCATAGTGACAATGTATCCTGATATTACTAATGTAACATTATCTATTGTTAGTTTGCAGCTCAAACTGCTGGGAACATTGGCAACAAATGATCACAAACAGGAAGCTGTTACAAAGATCTTGCGCTGCTGTGTGAGGTGTACTACACCTGCTATAGAAATCAAAGGATGTTCAGTATATTAACTCATTACAAATGGCATTAATTTGAAAATAAAAAAGGTAGCAAAGATACTACAGAACTCCTTTATTAAAATTCACATTTATGATAGTGCTTGGATTGCTCCTTTAATCGATATGTGCAGTAAAGTGGCACGTTTAAGGGTTGTTACGAGGAAGAGATTCATGACCCACATCTTATGATGGAATGTCTTAATTTCTGCATCTTTTGTGCTTTCATTTTAGTCTCCATTTAATCTGCATCAAAACTTGTACCAGATTTTGACAATGCAAATCTCCCATACTAATTGTGCTACATTTATTAACAAGGTCTTTGACACAAGCAGAAGTAGAAAATGGTACAATAGGTTAAAGCAGTTTTCTCTGTGTTGATGCATACAGTACGCCAGGATTCGTTATGCTTCGATAATGGGTAGGCCAGCTTGATCAAACATTAAATTGCCATTGGCTTGAATAGCCGATACTGCCGGATCGAGCTCTGGTAGCCCATATTGGAAATAGGTATATTCCCCACCACCTCCTCTCTGGCTCTTGAATGAATGTGTGAGCAGAAATTGTTTGTATTTGATAACTTCATGCCTGTTAATGTGTAGCTTAGCATCTAATGCAACAAAATCATTTAGATGCCTGAACACATTGCAGTATTTTTATGCTGAATACAACTTGGCAAATAGCTACTTATTTTCCTCAAAGTATATACATTGGGCAACATAACTTTTCAGTACTTTAAGTATTACATCATGTATATACATTTTGAAACAAAGTACTGTATCTGTAATCCTTATTGCACTGAATAATCATTGAAATAACAGGCCGTTCTATGATCTATCCGTAAGGCTGAATGCGATCTCGCCCGCACTCACATCCAGACATGCCGCACTTAACGTTCTCATACTTGCTGCACCTGTTTAAATGTTCTTCCTCTGTTTGGAATTCAACTGCATGTCTGCCAGTTTCAGGGTAATTTAAAATTTTAGTGGACTTAAAGGTAGCTAAGGATGTAGCAGAGCAATGGGAAAAGCCTGGGTGCCGGGCTACATGTGGAGAGGTATTGGCTGCAGAAAGAGAGGGCTGATGCCACTTTATTGATCATTAGTAAGACTTCACCTAGGGTACAGGGTTTTTAGTTCTGGAGACAATCACTCCAGGAGCGAGGCTTCCAAAACATGGTGCATAGTTTACATTATAAAACTGATAAGTAAAGACTAGAGGACTTCAACCTGTACAGCTTGGGAGAGGGGGGATAGAAGTGATGAGAAGTTTCAACCAAGTACATGAGGGAAGCATATCAGAGAGGGCAGACCTAGGGGAAATGCAAGTACTTATTCACGGGAATGGGTGGTGGATATGTTGAATAGTCTCCCAGCATAGGTGGTAGAAGCGAATTCATTAGGAGAAATAAAAAATACTTGGAATAGACGCAAGGCTATCTTAAAAATGAAAGAAGGCCAAGGATCACGTAAGGTCTGATTTTTTACAGCAGATTGGAAGAATGCCAGACTGCGGGCCAAGTGCTTCTAATCTGCTGGCAAAATCTGTTATGATGAACATTTTAAATATTTTATTCTAGTTAAGGAGCCATTATTGGTTGCTATATTAATCCATAATTTTGTGCACAGATGATTCAAGATGGTTCACATTTTGACAATAGGATATTTTTAAGGGATAGGAAAGTGGAGCTCAAGATGCATGCTATTAACATTGAAGCAAACTGATCAATAATTACTGAATGAAAGAATTTAATTTAAATGCTGCACTAGCTACTTGGACAGGCAGCTACTTTTTAGATGAATTACTTGCTTGCAACCTATCGGTAGCATTGTAAATATTCATTTTATTTTCTTCGCATCTGGCATTAAAGAGCAGAATGTACTGATTTAATGCCACAACCCTTACTGTGTCAGTTCACATTGTTTCTATAACGACTTCTTTCTTTACCTTGGCTTTAAACTTTTTATGTTTTAGGTGTTTATCTGCACTAAATATTTGAATGCAGCAGCTGAATTTGCTTGTCCTTTTTTTGCAGGATCGCACAAGGACGTTCGACATGCATTCACTGGAAAGCTCCCTGATTGACATAATGCGGGCAGAAAATGATTCACTAAAAGGTAAACAAATAATTTGTGATCTTTCTTTTACTTTGCTGGATTGACCAACTTCACAATGAGCCAATATTTTTTTTATTTTACACAGGCCGAAGGAAAGCTTATTCTTCCAAAGATATTACACTTTTTAGTGGGCATGGTAATTTACCCCCATTTGGTCTTTTCAGTGTGGAATGTTGTTTTTTTTTTGTTGTTTTTTTTTTAGAAAGATGGGAGATTTAAAATCCAATCTTAGCGAAACACAGACCTTAAAAATAAAAAAAATAGGACTGGATAAACATCCTGCAGACTTGGATCCAGTTGGCAGTCACACAGCTAACCCTAACCTCAGGGGTGTTGCAGTCTGCAGAGTTGCGCATCTGGAAATGTGTGCACCTTGGCACACAAACTCATACATTCCCCTTTCATTTCCCTTCACTGCTTCTCACTCACGCCCCTGTCCTGCTCCACACGCACCACCCTTTGTTTTGCAATGTGCATTTATGGTAGGGATGAACGTGATGCGTTGCTCAGAGTCTTTCTGCTTCAGATGAAGTGATGCTAACTGCATGACATGAGTTGGTATCGGCTGCAAATTGTTATGACAGCTGAAACTGTGATGTTCACTCTCATTGCTGTAATCCATACAGTGCTTTTCTCGTCCCTCCAGGTACTGAAGGGGGTTACATTTTTACAGGGTTGCCATGGCTTTTGCTTTGTGATAAGAATATTTAATCAGATTGGTTATACAACCAATTGCTTGGTTTTATCTTTTCAGGTGGTTAAATGCATGCTTTCAGACCAGAGGACTCTAGACTCTTCTTTAACAAAAGTCAGATTCATGATAAAGTAAAAAACATTTGGTTATTAAGGGACAGGTCTTGCTGAAAAATGCGCCACTCGTGAGCAGCAAGGAAGACTTTCGACATGGTACATGGTGGTTCAAAATCTTGTCAAATGAAAAATAGTTGGGTATAGAAAATTTGTGCTCGCATTAGCAATTGAAAAAAAATAATAATAATTGTGTATGCGCACCTACACACAGCAGGCTTCACTGCTCCTGCTGATATTACAAAACATTGCATTATAATGCCGAATATCGGCGTTTCCATAGAATTTAATGGTAGTAAAAAAACGCAGTGCATTGCAAAATGTCCGCTGATATTCCACCATAACGCACAAGCAGGAGCATTAACCTGCTACATTTGTGCATAATTCCCATATTTACTAAGTAGTGCTATTCCATAAGACACACCTTCCAGTGCCGAAAGACACGGTCTGGCATATTTGCTTGAATTGGCTGTAGGGTTTCTTCCAGCACCACGTGACGTTTTATGTAATGGCACTGCTTACTAAATACGGCCCGTTTGTCCTTTTAATATTGTATACATGTTTTGAGATTTCATTTTTGAACTAGTTATTTCCTTTATCCTTTTTATTTACATTTCAATTCACTTTTTTTTTCTATAATCGACGTAGCATGATCGGTGTGTTCATTAACTTTTGTTAGAAATATTGTCTTTCTGGTGTTTTAAATGTAAGATCTCTATTCTGTTCTTCCAAAAACATAAGCGGTCCTAAAAGATTGCACCTTCAATCAATAAAGACATCATTTTTTTTAACCATCACATTTTTGTTGACCTATTGACACCGCCTCGCACCACGCTGTTCCTGTTTAAAAAATCTTTGTAAACAAGACGGTGCATCCACTTGCAGAGTTTGTCCTTGTATCCTCTATATTCCTCCAATTTTCTTTCCTGTGAATGGAAACTGTTTTTCTTTTGATCTATGTAATTTCCATATACACATATATTGTAAACAGATTCCTCTGGAGTCAGATGGTTCATTCAAACATTCATTGAGATCTCGGCTTGTGTTTATTTGGCTCAGAAACGCTCTTAGAATGCACTGGAATGCAGATCAGAAAAAAAAGAACTGAAAATGTGCATCTTGTGCAAAACCACAAAGAAAAAGTAATTTAGTGCAAGTCGGACACAGCATTTTAAGCCTAGAAGAACTACTTTTATTTGTGGATGGAATGTAATCGGTCAGAAAGCCGCTTACAGAATAGTTTGCTTCTATCTGCCCTTAACATTTTCTGCTTTGTAATTAAATGGTAAATATATATTTCAACAGCATAGATGTTGTAGTTTTTAACAATGATGAACAACTCTGGTGCCACTTATATTTTGCTTGTTAATTTGTAAGTGTCCATGTAGTCTGGACGTGTGTATATTTTCTGTTGATCTGTCATAATACACACAAGATAACAGATTTAGAAAAACCTAGCTCCAACTTGATATAGTAATTTAATAGGTGTGTGTGCTACCTGGGAGATAATCAGGGTACGGAGGAAAGAGAAAATCCCTTTATGGTGCACAAATACCTTAGTAATATTGTTCAACTTAAAAAAATAATCTTTAATTGACATTGTAAAAAAGAGAAATATAAATAAAAATAGTGCTTAATATATAGTGGTATTATAGAGTGGTTCACAATCCTATATTATATTGTATCTGATACACATGGTGACACGTGTACAGTATATAAATATTTTGAACCCACTAGTATGTGACAGTATGGGCTGCTCTAAACTTGTAGCAGAATACACCCTATTAGTTCAAGGTACTGAGATTGTCTAGTACTGTATGGATTTCTCATGATCTAACTGTAGTCTTGTAATAAATGAACTGGTTAATACCATATATATCCAAACTCTCCTATATAACTGAATGTTCAGAAGGGCAGCTTTTCAAGAAAAGTGTGACAATAGTATCTTGTGTTGATACATATAGCAAATTGAGAAAATACTCCTAGTTTGAATATAGATGCATACAAACAGCAGACGGTGTCGCTATTTATATCGTCTGTTGTGACCACATAAGGTCGCGTCCATAGTAGGCGCACGTGTGACATCATGCGTGCTTGCATTTAAAGAGATCCGTGGCCTGCAGGGTTGCATGATAGGCGTGGCGAAGGCGTACCTGTGACATCACGTGAACAATTTGCCCTCATTGGCAGAACCACGCACATGACCCAGCCGTCGCGTGGCAAATTCAAACAAGTTTGTCTCGCTACGCATCGCCTGCCTCGGTGCGATCTATGGAGATGTGCATTGACCTCCAGTTGTTTGTATTTGGCACGAGCAGCGTCGCTCGCACCGTCGGATCCGCTATGGGCCCGGCCTAAGCGGTAACACTACAGATAGAAGTGAAATAGGAAAACCTCTATGCAGTGGTCTTTAAATTGTTAGCGTGTGTATAGAACTATATACACAGACAAATCTCATTGACAGCGAGCTATGTATCTAATGTTGATCTAGCTATTGTCATAACATCTTGTGTGTCAGGAAAAGCCAGATATCGTTGCACAGTATGTCATGGTTTTGCCATTTAGGTATAGTGTGGCCATGTGTAGGAATCGCATTATACATGCACACAGTGGGTGGTGAACAGGACAATATATAGTTTGTTACGTCCAACAGGATACATTGCTTACGTGTGTGTGTGTGTGTGTGTGTGTGTGTGTGTGTGTGTGTGTGTGTGTGTGTGTGTGTGTGTGTGTGTGTGTGTGTGTGTGTGTGTGTGTGTGTGTGTGTGTGTGTGTGTGTGTGTGTGTGTGTATCTCAATATCTGGCTTTTCCATAATGTCAATACTCTTTCCTCCATAATAAACACATGACCTGAGATTTTAATGGTAAGTGCAAACACTTACGTCTGTGATTTATTTAAATTTTTTTAATATACTTAGTGATGATACTTATACTTGGTGATGTTGGGATTCTGAGATTTGAACAGAAAAGGAAGCCCCTTACTCTTCTGTTCATGACGAATAGGGCCGATCACTAGCATGCTCTCTGCTGCACTAACTGTCCCATGCATAGGAGTTTATTTTCTGCAGCTACTATGTTTATTTTTAACCTTGGTCACATACTTTATTTTTCTTAAAACAACTGTTAAAATAATTGATGCCACAATTTATTTATTTTTGACAGCGCTGCAAAAATGGCCAGTGTTGGGATTTTCTAAAAACTGTTCATTAATTTAAACATGCTTACAGCAACTTTTGAATTTTGTGAACTTCTTTCCTCAATTAGATTTATGCTACTAATCCTTAACACTACCACCTCTCTCACCCCTCACCCCCCTCTCCCCCAAAAGGTTTTTTTATCTTATGAACCAGTGGTCACCCCGAAGCTAAAATTGTGGCATTCAAAGACCCTGATTGCCGACATGTATTTATTTTTGCCATTACTTGCAGGGAAAAACAAAGATGGCTGTGGGGTCATCCAGTCGGACGTTGCCAAGTCACCTCACGGTGTCGTAGCTTTCTATTGGCTGCCACTGTGAGGCTGATTTCAGTGGCCAACCAGTGGCCAGGTTGTTTCTCCTGGACAAGAACTATGGAGTTTGCAAATTAAATAACTAATGAATGGGGAGGGGGGGGGTTAAAATGCTTTATTTAGAATAGAAAATGGGGTTGAAATTTAATACGCCAATAGTGATCTTGAATTTTGAAACAAACCGTAAATGTGCGCAATTATTACGTTGCAGTGTGCTATCAATTTCAGCACCTGTTGACGTGTCTGTCCCTTTGAAGGTTCTCATGTGCATCCCTATCTTTCCTTCCAGATAATTCACCCATTAATAACCAGGTTTCTTTAAAAAAAAAAAAAAAAAGGGCAACTTCACAGAACAAGTTTGTTTACTCATATTAAAACTGGTTGTAAATGTTTCATTGTAATTTACTAGGGAAGTATCATCGCTTCTTGACCACATCTTTGTCAGCTGTGTGGAGAGAGCATAACCCTTTTGTTAATGGAGGACGACAACAAGGCACTTGGCATTACAGGCAATTCCAGGAGTGGATATGTTAATCATTTTAAGAGCTTTGTCCTCAGGATGCAAATTGAAAATAGGCCGCCACCAAGGCTGCATAGAATGGAATTATTAAACAAACCTTTTCGCTGCTGTTTTATTTTTTAATTTTTATGCAGTTTGTAGATATGTGGGTTTTACTGTGTAGTTTGTAATACAGTACAATATTTGGCAAAAGAAAAATATAAATGCAGTTAAAAAACAACTCTGTGTCTGCCTGGAAGGACACAAATCGTTGAGGCCACGTAGCATAGGTTTTATATAACGACCATGTTTGAGTCCTGGCCTCAACATATGAAAAATGTAATATAAAACCTCTAGTATTACGCGTATTTGCAATGTTTTGCAATATAAAAACGGTTACTAGGACGGTGCAACATTATTGAAGACATAAGCGCTTTACAAAGACAACTAACAGAGGAACTGCCTCTTGGAAATGACATTGTACGGAGTACTATAGTGACGTGACTTTTGGAGTAAATTGCAAATGTGGTTGGCATAAAAAATATATGCAATTGAAGTTGTAATCTCCCCCCCCCCCCTTACTGTTGTTATACTAGCGCATATTTTTCTGTACAGGGTTACAACTGAAAATTAAATTATCCCTCACTAAACCTCTGTAGTACAGTCCAAATTATTCTTGCAATTTATGGGATTGTAAAACGTTTGTTAAAAATAATGTCTGTGTGTAAAGGAGTAATGTACAGTGTAATTGTATGGCGGGCAGTCCAATGAGACTGCTTTTGTTTTTCCACTCCTGATCTTGCTTTCTCTGCACCAAGTCTCAGTAGATATAATAGCACATTTATTTGGCCTTCTGGGACCATCCCACCAAACATGTGAGTCAGGGCCGCAGGGCTCAGAGCACTTACATTTATAATGATGTGTAAATGTATTTTCATTTTAAGTAGCAGCGTGATGTACTTCTTATTTGTAAAGCGATTTTGAATAGGCAGCTGATGTCCCACCACTACATTTATCTTGGTCAAGTTCTTCTTTTTTGAACACAACACATCCAATATAAAATACTTCATTGCGCCGGATCCGTGAGATTTGGTGGCCATTTTCTTTTCCTTAGTGAGAGATTTAACACTGATAACTGCAGCGGTAAAAAAACAGCGGGGAGGAGACGGAGCAGCTTGGACTGATGCTTTAATACTGAATACAGAAAAGAAAACCTTGCTAGGAAGTGGCGTTTTTTTTCTTTCTCTCTCTTGCACGAGTTGGAAATCTCCCACCTCTTTCTGTCATTCTTGCAATTCTATGGTAAAGGCAAACTTGGGCATTAGATTGCCAGATCTGAGCATTACGACACTTTACGGCTTGAAAACAAATGCAGAACCCTGCGCTCCTCCCAAATTCGTCCGGCAGTTTTTTTTAGGGAAATTCTAAATTTTGGTTCTAAGCCTTGTAACAAAGGAGTCATTCAGTGCATCTTTTGATTAAAAAAAAACAACAACTTTACGTCTGCTAACCCGTCAAGGTAAACTCCATTTAAAGAGGCAATCCATGCATTTTTTTATTTTACTAACATATAGGTTTGAAGCCGGGTGTCTTCGGAGCTGAGCCCCATTAATTTCAGCTCCAGGGACTCGCTGCTTCTGGAGATGCATGCATCCGTAGGGGGAGCCGGTAGCCGCTCCGATTTCTGGGTTCACTTAATGGCCTCTTTTCAAAGCTCCCGTTGACCAAATGGGAAGTCGTGACACCCCCCCCCCCCCCCCGGTTTGGCTTCCTGTTGGCCTGCGTGACCTTTAAACTTTATCGAGATATGGGCACACTATACGGAGGTAAGTATGTCTGGAATCAGGGGTTCCCCCAAAGCTGAAATTAATTGGGTTCAGCTCCGGAGACCCCCTGCTTCAATATTGTGTAACATATTTTTTAAAGAAAAATCATGGATTGCTCCTTTAAGCAGGTACTTACACTAAATGCATAATATTTCTTATTGTCTTGTGCAGGGGTGCATAAACTAGGTGCGCCCCCTAGGGAGGTACCTTACCAAGCCCACGTGCTTACAGAGGCCCCGCACTCTTCCCCACAACATTTAAATTGATTGCCGGTGGAGAGCGTCGGGCCTCTGTAACTGCCTCTTATCTTCCATCAGGCTTCTCCTGCATCTTCTCATCGCGACGCGTCGTCGCTATAAAAACGCTGTGTCACATAGGTGGCGATGCTGGAGAGCAAGTGAGAGGAAGCGGGGCGAGACTAAAAAAAAAGTTTGCGCACCCCTGGTTTTGTGAACTAAACTTTTTTACGTTTGAAAGTGCCTAAAAGTTCAAATTAAGCATTTATGTTTATTTTATTTATTTATAAAATATTTTACCAGGAAGTAATACATTGAGAGTTACCTCTCGTTTTCAAGTATGTCCTGGGCACAGAGTTAAGACAAATAATACAAGGTTACAAATACAGTTACATAATGAGCAGGGTATATATACAAGACATTGCATGCACAGTTAAAGAAAATGTGATTTTGCGATTCAGTGCAATTAAAACTGTAAACAAACAAAAATAAAATTCCTTTGGCATTATGAAGAAAAAATTGTGTACAAGTTCCTTAGTTAAAAGTAATCACACACACACACACACACACACACACACACACACACACACACACACACACACACACACACACACACACACACTTCTCTTGTCACAGACACTCGACACTTCAGACTACTACATTGTAGAAGTGTTTTATACCTATGTGCTAATTGGAGAATTGGCAAGGAGCTCAGACCCTACAAGGAGGAAACAAACACTTCCACAAACGCTACACAGAATTTGGGGGTGCTCAGACCTACCCCTATAACGTTGTTTTAGTATTTCAGTAGCGCTATATAACTTTCAGTATATTTGATTATGCTGCTAGGAAAAGGTAATTGGCCAGACATTTATGGAAAACAAATGCAAAAATCCTGCACTCCTCCCAAATTGCCTTGCAATTTAGTCAAGTTCTACATTTTTATCATATGTCTTTACAGCTTGAGCTAGTTATAACGTGAAACGTACAATGAGCAACTGAATTTTCTAAGCCTTGTGTAGCCGTAAGACGCATTAGTTTTTCTTTTTAATTCAAAACCTTTTAATTGTTTCAATTGAACATGTAAATCAATGAAAACAAAATTCAGATGGGCAGACTTGTTAAGCAATTGTGACATGTTTGTTGTTTTTTTCCACTCCCTTACAGATCTGCCAGATGGCTAAGACCTGAGGCAACGCCACTAACTTCAGTTTATCAAATACTTTCCTGACTGGTCAAGGCCAACACGTAATCATTTAATCACACTAAATAAACCTGTAGATTTGGGACTCCCAGCTGGTAAACAGTCTAAATGTTACTGTGTTCAGCAAGCACTAAACACTTGTTTGGCTGTTGCATAAATCGTGCATTTTTTTTTTCCCCCTCTTCATATTTGCAATAATTTCTTCTGGTAACTTTACATTTGTCTGTAAATTCTAAACCATGAAATAACTCCACAAGGTAACAGAGCTAAAACTGCATACATACATTGTAAATAACGGCGACGGAAGGATTAGAACTAGTCTATGTAGGGATTTCAAATGAGATGAGGATTGTCTTAAATTTGATTGTTTTTAACTTACCTACTGTTATCTTGTGTACTAAATGTTGCATAATAAAGGTGCTGGTCAGATGCATCCAGTGACTCATCTCTACTCTGCCTGGTTCCTTATCCTGAAGTAGAAGATTGAGAGGAGCGCACGAACCGGAGGGAGCAGGAAAGGACCCAAAATCAAAAATATATTAAAAAAGGTACTTTATTGTGTCATGAGGCCCATCCAACGCGCTTCAAACTTCACCGCGTTCTTTATCCTTGATAAAGAACGCGGTGACGTTCGAAACGCGTTGGATGGGTCTCGTGACACAATAAAGTACCTTTTTTAATATATTTTTGATTTTGGGTCCTTTCCTGCTCCCTCCGGTTCGTGCGCTCCTCTCAATCTTCTACTTCTGCATACCAGCATTGGAAGTTGCACAGCCAGCCAGCCACACCAAGGCACGTGAGTAATTATTGCTACAGGGTTACCTACCAATGAGATTGATCGTGGGTGATCTCGCACCACCCACTACCTGTCTTCAGGAGGACTGTACCCATATTGTTAGCTGCATTACCACTACTCTACATTTGTGATTATGGATTTCCTTTGACTTTGGTTCTGGCACTATATCATCATTTGGGCGCTTTGCTACCTCATCTATCTTGGTTCCTTATCCTGCACCAGTAATCAGCACAGCACACATTGTTATTTTTTTTTGTTTTTTTTTCATCTTTTAAAATATTTGTAACCTTATTGTAAAATAGTAAGGTTGCTATAGTATTAATCAATAAAAAAAAATACATTCCAGACATAAATGGTGTTATTTTCAATTCAAAATAGAACTAAGGTAATTTACAGTAGCCGCACACCCCTTAAAGTAAAACCCAGCTGGAAATCACTGCCGGCTCTCCTTGTAGCCTTGGGCAAAAAAAACCCTGTACAGATGGTATTTCACCAATGTGTTTTCACTTTTTTTGCAACTCAATATTTGTTGCTAGGTTTCACTGCTATGGTTTTGAAAACTCAATTTCGTAATAACGTTTTCTCAACATTTGTCATCTTGGGTTTTCACAACCTGATTTTGTCTTCCAGTTAAAGATGCAGTAATATGTTTACGGGGTTAAATCCTTTTTTTTTTCCTGAAGATAATGCAACAAATTCTGTTACATTTCACATCCAGTTTCTATAGGATTCCATGGGAGTGTTGGTGCAGAATATCGCTATAGGGTACAATGAAGCCTGATGCATTTGTACTTTGTAAACATGGGTGTGGGTTAAATTGGGTAAGAATCATAAAGTGACACCCTGTGAGTGCTCATTTGCATGTCAGTACCTAGAATCCCTGGCTGCAGTGGAATCATTGTATGATGAGATAATGGGGAATGGCAGGTTTGTGGACCTGTCTGAGACACGTGAATGTGGTGTTTGTATTTGCTGTATGGTTGAAGATTGTTGTCAATTTATTTTACTCTCTCATAACTTTGTGTCTGGTTGTAAATATGAGGTGTAATACAATATACTCTGAAGCACTGTTTGGGACGTTATTACCTCAAAAATCCCATAGAATTCATGAGTTTTCAGTAGATAACAGCCCCTTGGAAGTATATTCATTTTATTCCCATGGTATGCTGAGATATTGTGCTGTAGGTGTTTGATTTCCTCTGGCTCTACTACCTTTTGTGTGATGTTACCATGTTCTGAAAGGAGATTGTGACGCAGAAGCACCTTCTTTTCACCTTCAAAACAGTGATTGTCGAACTTCGTTTTGTGAACCACTGGAGACACCAGGTTTTAGGAATAATCAATGTACTTACACACAGGTGA
This sequence comes from Ascaphus truei, assembly GCF_040206685.1. NCBI lineage: Eukaryota > Metazoa > Chordata > Amphibia > Anura > Ascaphidae > Ascaphus > Ascaphus truei. The sequence continues at coordinate 142,827,902 of NC_134487.1, forward strand.
ATGCCCCTTGTCTGCATATAGATTGTTGGGTGGGTTTCCTCAGTAAACCTGGTCAGACTCTGGGCCCTGAAAGGTTTGAGTGATTATTTTGTTGGTTGAGTAAACAACTGATTGATAAGCACTCCCCTATAAAGAGATCCCAGTGAAAATACAATTCCTCTTAATTTATAAAGAAACCAAAACGGATACAAATAGACGCATGCTTTAAAGCTGCAGGTCAGTCTTTTTTTATTTTAATTTTTTTATTTATTTTTTTACTTCAATAGTTTCATGTGTGCAATCTCTAATTACCTAAAGAACTGTATAGCTGCCAGTCAATTCGTTCTCCATGTATTGATAGGCGAAATTTGGTGACATAATTAGAGCTGGCATATGTTTTTATTTGCTTCTGTCAGTCAGTGGAAGCTCATGAATATTCATGAGCACTCCTGCACTGACATGTGCGGGAGGGCAGGGCTGACAAAGGGGTGTGCCAGGGCTTGTGACAGGACATGAAGGGGCGGTGCCTTAGCAAATGGCTGTTAAAATAGAATACAAGAAAATTGGTCTTTCAAAGTTGTTTTTTTAAAAACAGAAAATGCTAAAAGTATTTTTTCTTACTACAGAACTGATTTATTAAAAAAAAACACACATGCAGGATATTGACTGAACTGCAGCTTTAAGTAAAATGTAAGTTTAAGGAATACAAGGACATTGTTAATGTGTAAAAAATAACGTTGGAAATCAACGGTACACCATGACTTATAACATGGGACTGCTATAGAGCAGTGAATAGTCAACTCTAAACTAAAGTTTATATAGAAATTGAATATTGCTTGGTCATTTTTAAAAGATGATGTGGCTGGTGATCCCAGGAGAAGTTTGTTTTCAGGATATGTTTCCCAAATGTTCCTTGGACCCGAGCTTCCTTCCATTCTTAGTGGAATTTAGGCCTATGAATTCCACTGGTTTGCCTGGGTATACATGAAATGACTAATGAATTGCGTAGCAGATGCAATTTTTATAGTCCATGAAAAAGTTACATTTTCTGATATATGGTATTGTACACTTTTTTGTTGTTGTTGTGCTGCAGTACTCTACTGAACATTAAAAGACAAGATAGCTACAAATAGGCAACCATTTTATACACTAATGGCTTTGACTATTTTATATAATTTGAAGATGAAAAGAAATAACGGCTGGATTATTTACTTTTGAAAAGTAATTTTTATTTTATTTTTTATTTGCGATCAAAATAGTTTTGCCACTCTGATAGGTTAAGATTCATCTTCAAGATTATTTTGTGTACGCCCATTCATCCCTCATTTTAAATAGAACGTGAAGTTTTGTTTTTGTTTTCTTTAGGATGTCTCCAAGCAATGAGGTGACATCAGTCACATTGTGAGCTACACATTTTGTCTTTACTGAGCAGCCACTAATCCTGGTCAAATGATTTTAATCCGTAAATTTGTCAGAAATTACCTTGAAGTTTCAATTCAAAATTAGAGGAAAGTCTGCTATAATTTTTTTTAATATAAAATGTAATTAATTATTTGGCATGTATAGTATAGGGAGGCAATACTCATTTTGGCAATTTTTTGTTTTTTAAATGGTAGGGATCAGTTTGTTTCTTTTTCCTCCAAGTCCCTACAGTATATTGTGTTCCTTTGTTTGTTCATTGTACTTCCTTGACCCTTCACTGTAAATGTTACATAACGAAACAGTAAAGCTTGTTAGTATTTCTAGAAAGACTCCTGGAACATGCTGATTTGTATGTATTAGTGTGTCTCTAAAACTGCTTGCTGTAAAGTATCATGTTTCAGAGTATACGTATTTGAGGAACAAATTGATTTTTTTTTTGTGTGTGTGCATTTATACTTGTTTCTTAGGGGTTTGGCTTTAGGTCTGGTAGTCATGTTCGTCTAAGATAAAATGGACTCTGTGTAGGCTATGATATGTTTTATTGTCAGTATAAAAATTCTAGGTTAAAGTCTGACTTTCGGGGAGTGGAATAAGCCTCAACTTTGTTCGCTGTTAATGCAAACATTCCCATTGCTATTTTTCCTTTATGGAGTGTTTGTATCTTTTCTTTTCCCATTTCTTGAACACATTGACTTTTCCCTAACATGCCCTTCTGCATAAGAGGGGAAGGAAATACCAACATTTTTACATTGTATTAAACAATGTTCTAAATTTCTGCCCACCTCTGTAAATGTAATGACACACTGAGGTTTTGGGGAATCGGTGTGTAGTGGAGAAGTTGCCTTGATTGAACCTTTTTGTTTGTCTTTGGGAGTATGATTGCCTAATTGTAAAACTGCTTTTTGTTGATCACCGTGGAATAACTTCCAGTAATAAATGTCACTGATCATAGCTTTTACAAGACAATAGAATACTTATGTAGCCGGTAATAGTACACAGCTTAATCAGATAAAGGGCACCCACAACATCACTTTTTTGCCAAAAAATAGTTTGAATAGTTTAGCTGATCTGAAGTTTTTCTGTTTGTGAAAGCCAAGTTTCAAATAATGAACAAAAACACCCTCACATTTTCTCTGAATATGGAAAGTTCCTCTTTTCCATGAAGCAATCAAAGAAAAAACATTTTGATTAGCCATAAAACTATGCTATGCTATGATACCATTTATCATTAACCGTTCAAGGAACAGATTTGTTGCACTTACATTGGGTTAAGTCGGTCTCCTTTATAAGATTGCAATGTAGTTCTGGTTCACCATAAAGGCACAGATGCTTTTTTTCTAACTTGTTTTGAAGTGCATTCTATGTATACAGAGCTTTAATTTAAGCACACTGACAATAGAGGATAGAGGATAAAAAAAATGGAGACGGGAATTCCTGACCTGAAGAGCTTATTCAATAACCCACAAAGCTGCCAATCCGCCAGAAAAACTCCCATTGGCTTGAATGGGAGATGCAGTGATCGTCCGCTTCGGGGCTTCTTGAATAAACCCCATAGTCTACACACTGTATGTATGACTTTGATACTGTACTAGCTTAAGAGGCAATTGAACCAAAATGTCATGGCATGTACATTTCTGGTAATAGAAGAAGCACATCTATGCATTGTGTAGTTGCCTCACTGATTGATTTGGTCTCTTTGTGGCAAATAAAACTCAATTGTGAACACATTCACATCTCAGACATATCTGCAACCAGTGGTGGGATTCAGCCAGTTCACTCCGGTTCATGCGAACCTGTACCTAGAATTTCCTAAATTCACCGAACCAGTGCTTAATTCTGTCCGTCATATGGTTGCCTGGTGTCCAGTATTAAGTCTCTAGAATCGCAGGATTTCCCCCTGAGAAGGGAGAGAGCAGGACTGCTGCTGCTAGGGGGCTGGGCAGCTTGATCCATCCTGATTGGCTGCATTACACAGCAGCAGCCAATCACGAGGCGGTGGCAGGAGCCTGGGTTAGGGACAAAGAGTTGAGGAAAAGCATGGAGCAGAGAGGTGAGGCTGTGTCCTGCGTCTGCTTCTGCCTCTGTCCTTTCTGTGTCCTGCCTCTGCTGTGTGTGTGTCACCCCATGTCTGTGTCCAGTGGGGGTGAGAATGACAGGGAGGGGGGTGTCGGATGAAGGGAGGAGGGTGAGAGGATGAAGGGAGGGGTGCAACAATCTTCGAATTTCTGGGAGGAGCATTAAAATCAGTATTGCTCACCATGTACAGTATGACTGCAAGTAATTTATTTATAAATGATCTGACCATTCCGTCATTAGTTCTGAATTTCTCTCCAAGCATGCACCAATTTGCACTATTTCATATTCTATTTCCTAAAAAAAAATCCTCGAAAGGACGCTCCCTCCCAAGACTCCTCTCCAGATTTTTTATGAAACGGAATATAAATTTGTGCAAATTGGTGAATACTTGGAGTGAAATTTAGAAAAAAATGGAGTAACAGTCAGGTCATTTATTAATAACATTCTTCCCCACCAAAAATTCTCGCGCGTGTCCAGTATTTTTGAAGAAGCCACCTGGCAAACCTATCTATACTGTACCTGCACATACACCACATGTCCCCTTTATTTTGTTCCTGCACATAAACCTCACACTATCCAGTTGCCAAATCAAGGCATTCCATCTGCACACACTGCATGTAACACGCCAGGACTCTGTTCTGCGCACGTCAGCGGGTATTTGCAAGCCTGTCAGTGGCACAAGAAACCGATGGGGGTTAAAGGCTAGCTGTGCAGATGCGCTGTTCTTGCCAGTCTGTGGTACGGGCAACTTTTGGCTTCACAGCGCAGCGTCATGGGATGGAACACTGCACAGTCTAGTTGCGCAAGCGCTCTGCGGCTGCCCGGGCATGTCACGTGTTCCTAGTGGCTTGGTGACGTAGTTGCCACTGGTAACTCAAAGTCGCAAAATGGATGGTGAGCGCGGCTCTGTTAAAACCGCTGGGTCCTAGAACCAGGGAGAGCAGGTGTTACAGGGCAAAGCTGTTTCCTGTGGTTTCCAGGTCCCCCCCGCTCCCTCCCCTGGGGTTGGTGCGGGTTCCCCGGTTTGGTTTAGGTTCTCTGAGGTTGGACCGGGTTAGGTTCCGGTGCCCTGAATTTGGGTCCTCTGGTTCCGTTTAGGTTCTCTGTGTTTGGCTGGTAGGGTGAGAGAGGACCAGTTGCCAACATTTCTGAAACCCACCACTGTCTGCAACGCTGCTTTTAACCATTATCTCTTAGCATGCAATGCGTCCACTCTGGGAAAACATTGGCAGTCTTTCTGTAGCTCTATTCTTTTTACACTTCCAATTTTCTGGTTTTAGTCTCTCATACAGTAGATCACTGTGCTAAACAAAAACAAAGTAAACATTAGTTTTTATGATTGCAATAAAATACGTGGTGCTGTTATAAGCTGGTTCAGTCATTTCCTGCCTGTAAAAATATAGATCTTTTTGAAAGGGGGCAGTAGAAATTTGCTCTTAACCCTTTGTGTTTCCCGGTAGCCGCCACATCATGGGGTCTGGTAAACCAGCTCATTTTCTAAGGGAGATTGTGTTCTGCGCTTCTGTAGATCTGGCCTGACAAGAATTTTTTTTTCTTCTAGGATTGGAACTGGCTGTTCTCCAGAGCTGGACAGAGCCAATTTGAGCTCTGGCGACCCAACAAGTGTTTCTGGTTTAATTTAAATTGCTGCCCAATAGAAAGCTATAACTAATGAGTTAGTGACTTTCTATTGGCCCACGATTTGGCAGCCATTTTGTTTCCCCTCGATGTAGATGTAAACCTAGTAACTTCACTGGTAAGCATCTCGGGAATTGGGAAGTCTCTGGAGCTGAAAACGGCATGGCTTAGCTCTGTGGACCCCCAGTTGCCTCCCTACATAAAATAAATAAGGTAAGGGAGGATTGCTGCTTTTACTCATTCACTGCCCTCACAAATACACAAAGTATGGGTGATAGGCAGCACTCCACTGTGTAAAGAAAGAATATCGGTAGAGATATGGTGCCGGGGAACTTGGAGGGACCACAACCCTCCTAACAGAGTAATACGTGGATAGGGGGGTTCCCAGCACTCAAATGAAAAAAATGACAAGAGGTTTGATGCCAATAGAAAAATAATTTGTATTGAGTGGACATGTGATGATGCTACAAGCAATGCCAAGCAGTAGGTCTAAAGAGCGCCTCACCAATCAGACAGATATAAACAATATCGACTAGAGGGAGGGGACTGGCTAGGGAAAGGAGACAATAAAAGACGAGAAAAGGGGAAACCGAAACAAGCGTAATAAAATGTTGGAAAAATAAATAAAAGGGGGGCAAAAATGCCCCTGCAAGCCCGTTCCCACAGACCTTATAGGTTTGTGGTACTTCCCTTCAGTTCTTCCATCCACTCCTCTCTCCTACTGAAAATTATGATATGCGCCTGACCAGTAACAGTGATAGTAATAACCGAGTGACAAAAACGTTACCTATTGATACTGAATAAAGATACACTAATCTGGAATGGGGCGTCTATTAGTATACTATGGTGAACACCAGAGGAGTAGAAAAAGACACAGAAGACTGATTCAATGCAGAGACCCTGTCCCACTGTGGATTCATATGACTGTAATGCTATACATTTTTTTTTTTTCTTCAATTTTCTTCACCAGTGTGTTGTACTTTCCTGTGCTTCACCATGTTTAGTTAAACTGGGCATATTCCCCAAATGATGATATCATTGTGTTCTCCCTGATTAGAAAAAATCTCCAAAGACATAGGTGTTTAGCTATATATACATTTAATTTTCTCTGGTGTTTTGTACTCTGGTGTTCACCATAGTATACTAAGACGCCACATTCCAGATCAGTGTATCTTTATTCAATATCAATAGGAAACGTTTTTGCATACTCGGTTATTACTGTTACTGGTCAGGCGCATATCAGGATTTTCAGTGGGAGAGAGCAGTGGTTGGAAGAACTGAAGGGAAGTACCACAGGCCTTTAGGGTCTATGGGAACGGGATTGAAGGGGCGTTTTGGCCCCGAAACATTGTTACCCTTTTATTTTTCCAACATTTTATTACGCTTGTTTCATTTCCCCCTTTTCCCCTTGTCTTGTCTTTTATTGTCTCCCTTCCCTCCCCATTCCCCTCCCTCTAGTCGATATTGTTTATATCTGTCTGATTGGTGAGGCGCTCTTTAGACCTACTGCTTGGCATTGCTTGTAGCATCATCACATGTCCACTCAATACAAATTATTTTTCTATTGGCATCAAACCTCTTGTCATTTTTTTCATTTGAGTGCTGGGAACCCCCCTATCCACGTAGCCCTCACAAATACTACACCATTAGCTATTGTGCCATTGCTGGAGTGTGAATCTCTTTGCTGCAAGAATGACCTGCAGCGCTTCAGAGCCCCGTGTAGAAGCAAAGGAGTTAAAGAGAACTGAAAAGCAGGTAACTTTTTGTTTCAGAAAAAAATAATAAATCAAAATCTGGAAATGTGGTTTTAAAGGTGTTGCTTTTCACACTATATTGATGTATTTAATTAAAAAGTTGCTGTTACAAATGGAATTTCTAGTTCAGATGTTTTTGTATTTTAACTTGATAATACAAGGTTCTGCAGCATATTAATCTGCAACACATTGCAGGCCTCACCAACTTTGAAGGAGTTGATGCGTTTATCTCCTAAACTGCTAAACAAGGGAACTGCTAAGTAAATTCTGTAATATTTTCTAAGCGTGGTTTTTTTTTGTGTCAGATTTATGAATGAGGCGTTGCAGTGGGTTCTTTCTGACGAATACTGTGCCAATGGTTTCTTGGTTGGTCACAAGTTTTCTAAATATTCATGCAATCATTTATCCCTTAATTTGTTCTGCTGCAGATGGTTCCACATGCTTGGAAATGCTGCAGTGTCACTTGGGTAAAGGTGCATGCCGTCCCTCCTAGGCATAGAGAACCATAGGCAGCAGCAACCTGTAAAGGAGTTCTTCCCAAGTGTCAATGGGGTCAGTTAAACACTGATTAACCCCTGGAACTCTGGGTTTGATCTGAATGTTAGTTATTTGTAAACGTAAGATGAAACGTGGGTGAAGTTCACTTCACTTAGCTGCTCCCCCCCCCTATTGTGTGATGTGTTAAGCTGCGTCCATAGGACTGCAGCCGTGCGGAAGCTGAGGGAAAGCATGGTTGCTTTCCCTGGCCTTAGACCGCGCGCCGTCCGGGGGCGGGCCAGTGACGTCACGGAGTTGGTTCGCCCTCGTTGGGCGAACCGCTCACGTGACCGGCCCTGCACTCCCATGAGCGCGAAAATCTAAAATTTGTCTAAGACCTACGCCTCCGCACGCCTGCGGACGCGTGCGCGAGCCCATGCTAAAGCCGCTCTCATTGCGGCTGCAGGGGCTCACTGAGAAGCGTCAGCGCGCCTAAGCGCTGACCCTGAACGCAGCCTTAGGTAGGACCTGCTCTTACGTCAACATTTCCTTTCTGTTTGTGATGGGGGGAAATAGGGGGAAACTCGTTCTGATGTGCCTCGTGTTTATAAAATGTAACTGCATTGTATAAGAGCCAGAAAAGTGGTGTTTTCTTTAAATTACATTTGTTTCTAGATGCCAGTTACATTAGGTTGTTTATTAAATGCCTTTTTATGAGCTAGGTAGGGTTACAACCCAGAGATACTAAATAAATGGGACAGTCATCAAATTCTGCAGTCAACTGTTAACCTTCGGCCAAGCTATTAGTTGCAGAATAGTGCTAAAAGTTATCCCTGTGCACATGGGCGTCTGCAGAAATGTTTTCGGGGGGGGGGGGGGCATAATTTTAACTAGACAGAGAGAGAGTGGGTGTGGGTGACGGGGTGGGTGACTGACACTTGGGTGGGTGACTGACTGACTGTGGGTTGGTGTCTATTCATTCACAGACAGACACAAACAAACACACACACCCTCCCTCTCAGTCTCTCTCAGACTCTCCCTCTCAGACTCCCCGCCCCCTCAGACACTCTCTCCCCCTCAGACACTCTCTCCCCCTCAGACTCTCTCCCCTTCAGACTCTCTCCCCCTCAGACTCTCTCAGATTTTCTCCCCCTCAGACTCTCTCCCCCTCAGACTCGCTCAGACTCCCTCCCCTTCAGAATCCCTCTCTCACTCTCAGACTCTCTCTCTCACTCTCAGACACACACACACACACACACACACACACACACACACACACACACACACACACACACACTCACCTTGTCTGGTGCAACTCTAATGCAGATAGTCCCACGGTGTAGCCCCATCTTTTTCTTACCCCCTCTCTTCTTCATTCACTCTCCCCCCTCACCCCTCTCTTCCTCACTTCCTCTATTATACCCCCTGTCTCCTCACTCTCCCCCCTCCATCAATTATCCCCCTCTGACGCAAACCCACTCCCTGAATCCGCCCTCCTCACATTCATTCCCTCCCCCCCTGATCTCGCACACACACTCTCACACACACACACACACACACACACACACACACACACACACACACACACACTCAGACACAAACTCAGACACTCGCAACAAGGGGGAATCGGAGCAGGGGGGGGAAACGGAACGGGGGGCCGGAGCAGGGGGGGAATCAGAACGGGGGGGGGTGGGGACCGGAGCGGGGGGGGGGGACCTGAGCAGGGGGGAATCGGAATGGGCAGGGGGGGAATCGTAACGGGGGGACCGGAGCGGGGGGGGAAATCAGAACGGGGTGGATCGGAGCAGGGGGGGGAGGAATCAGAGCAGGAGGACAAGGGGAAGCGAGAGTGGCATGGAGCAGTAGTCACCTGACTTGCTCCATGCAGGAAAGGGCGGGCCTCGCTATGCAAGGTCAGATAGAGCTTGCGAGGGCCAAAAAAAAATCCTGGCAGCGTGCCAACACGCGCCAGCCAATCGGGAGACAAGGGAGGTTTTTTTTTTTTTGCAGAGACGCGCGCGCTTCCTTGCACATCGTGAGCGCGCTAAATCCTGTCACGCCAGTGCCCTCTGTCCCCCTCTGTTGGCGACCCTGTTGCCTGTGCATACTTTGGTCTGCAGTTGATGTTGGGGGAAAAAATAATTTCTGTTCAAATGCAACTGCTTCTGCTGTGTGCTTGTGATCTTTGCAGGAGCAACGCACTCTAACATCCATTTTATTTACAGAACTAGAATGTGGAGGTTCCTGAGATACTGGTAAAGTTACCGAGATTACTTCCTGGTTTTTAATAAAGATATCTCGGGTTTCAAAATTAACATTAACAAGTCTGAGGCACTAAACATAAATTTGTCTAAAGACCAAGTTAAATTGATTGCTCTAAACTTTGACATTAAGTGGCAACCGAAGGCGATCAAATACCTAGGAATATTTATCACAAAAGACTATAGCACTCTCTATAGGTAGAATTATCCAAGGGTCCTGAGGGCTCTCAAATCTGACATTGGGTCATGGTCCGACCACGCTATTTCATGGATAGGCAGAATACATAGCATAAAAATGAACATACTGCCCCGCCTCCTGTATCTTTTCCAGACTATTCCCATCCCCTTGGTACTAGAGGAATTTAAGACTCTACAGTCTATTATAAACAAATTTATCTAGAAAAATAAAACACCAAGAATTGGTAAGAAAATTTTAAGTATACCGAACAAGACAGGAGGCCTGGGTCTCCCATGCCTTATGTCCTATTATAAGGCAGCCCAGACAAGTCAGCTAATCCTGTGGCACTCTAACCCAGTCCACAGACGCTGGGTAACTTTGGAAACAGACTTAGCTGCCCACGTTGAATTAAGTAATCTTCTGTGGTCACGCATGAGGAAGAGACCCGAAATTCTCCAATCCAGCCAAATTATAGCCCACTCACTCAAATTATGGGACTCCGTTGCGATTCGACACCTACTTACAAAACGTAATTCTCGTATGACTCCACTATATGACAACCCAGAATTTGGTCCAGGAATGGGCTGCAATAGGTTTGGCGACTGGAAAACAGCAGGTGTCACAAGATTAAAAGATGTAGGTTCAGAGGGATTTCCCAGACCCTTTGAATATTTCCATAAACAAAAAGGCTATTCCAAACAATCAGTTCCTCCAATACCTTCAATTAAAGGCCTTCTATAACAAAATCCGACCCCCCAAATTGCTAACTAGATTTGAGTCACTTTGTCTAGCAGACGGAAACACGTCTGGACTGATATCTAACTTGTACGGGTACTTTGTTAGCCCTCCTCATATGAATCAAAAACTGAAATATATGATCCAATGGAAAAGGGATATGGGGGAGGAACTAGACATGGAAGACTGGAATGATATTTTTCAGACGGTTGCTACATCCTCAGTGTATCACAATTAGAGAAAATGCCTATAAGGTATTGATGAGGTGGTACTTGACCCCCACGAGGCTAGCTAAATTCATTCCAGAGTACCCAACAATATGTCCGAAAGGTTGTGGAGTACAGGCCACATTTCTCCATATGTGGTGGGGGTGTCCACTCTTATCAACTTATTGGCTGGAAATCAAGATGTGGTCACAGAGGTTTTTTGGCTTGGACCTCCCCCTAGATCCCTAGTTATTCCTATTAAACAAACCATGTCACCTCCTCATGAGACATGAGATTAAATTACTGTGCCACTTGTCTTCAGCTGCAAGATGTGAACTAGCAGCAGTATGGAAGCAACCAACTATCCCCTCAATCCCTAAAGTTAAAAATAAAGTCTGACAGATTTGCTGCATGGAAAAATTGGTTAGTCTTAACAACGATACATGCGCAGATTTCCAGAAGGTGTGGTTGCCATGGATTTTGGGTGCTGGTCAACCAGAAATTAATACCCACCTAATTTTGTTGTAAAAACTGCTATAAATATATACTGACAGTGTGAATGAATGTTATAAGATAATTTGCTAGGTAAAATTCTAACTGGATGTGTTCTTTCTCCCCCCCCCCCCCCCCGTCTTTATTTTTTGTACCTTTCCCTCCCCATCTTTTATTTTCTCCATTTACCCCTCTCCCGAAAAATTTTAATAAAAATTGAGTTTAAAAAAAAAAAGGATTGCACGTCGCAGGAAAAAAAACATTACGCTATGGATTTTGTCACAAATGTGTCCTGACAGGATATGGCCCTTGCAAAATCCTCTTATGAAGATAGGGCTTAGAGATCTGTCATCTGACTAAAGTTTTGCCCAGTGTAAAATGTGACCATAAGGTTTACACCGAGAGCCTGTTTGCAAATCTTTCTTATAAATTGGAAGAACTAGCCATACATTGTGATTAATGTTGATTGCAACATAGACATGTCCCAGGACAGAGGGCAAAAACAGATTTCTCGTGGCTGCCAAGAATAGCTGTCCCAAGAACTACAGCTGAGGGTTTTGTGACTGGTAGCTATTTTCAACTTCCAGTGAGTGCACCTTCTAATTATTTTGGACTCCTTTGGGTGTTTTGGAGAGGATATGCACTTTTGCCTTACAAGTACTCTCAGCTGCTCTTGATTATTTTTCCTGAAATAGGAATGTGGTTATGAGGAGGGACCGTTTATGGCAGAGAAAGAGACTAGCACTGATTGCTTCAGCCACATCTGATTACTAGTAGCACTTAGTGTATTAGATTACTTATTTTAATATATTGCCAGTAAATGACTCGCCTCAAAACTTACTGAAAATTGTCCATATTTAATTTTGTGGTCTGGGTTTGCTTAAGCTGGTCCTATAAAAATAAAACACTGCCTTAAATTCTATATTTAGCATTGTAATAGTTACTGGTTGTGTTTTATATTACCTTACATGTTATCTTGTTTCATGTTGGTAATGTTCAATGTGAAATTCCTAGGGAGATAAAGGGCGTTGAACTGTTGGCAGTTCACAGTAGAGAATGAGATGCAAGAATCAAACATTTCTAACTTGTTCTTTATGATTCTTGCAGTGTCACAAATATGTGGCATATATGGTCTAAGAAGGACCATGTCATGTCTGGGTTATCCAGACCATTTTGGATATTACACACGTTCTGAATTGAGTGTATTTATGCGACATCTGTAACTGGAGACTTGACATGGTCAAGCTACAAGCAAGAATTCCAGAAGAACCCTTACCTTAGTAGAAACTAATTGGGGACACATTTTACAGGTTCTGAAATATTATCCTTTGGCTTTTCTGGTGTCTCGTTTAGGGTTTCTATGCACCTCAGACACTTTGTTACCCCAACATATTCAGCAATTTAGGATTATTCAATATAAGGTTTTTTCCTGCCCTTGAAAGTGAACATACTAAGGTACGGTACAGTATGTAAAAATACTGAGGGTGTTTATATACTTAATGTCCTCTGTAAGCTGAGAATCCTTTTTGGGTAGGCGGTGGGGATATAGAATTTTGTAATGTAGCAATATGGCTAATAAGAATTTTCTAATTTATTTTAATCTCTGCTAAAAAAAAAAATGTTGAGATAGTGGATCTGTGTAGTCTCACTCATATTGTATATTGACATGTTCATTTTTAAGGAGATCCCATCTATGTTAAGTCATCTCAGTGGGTTCCAGAATAACTTGTGACACACCTGCCCATCCAGTATCACACAGAATAATATGTAAGCAATGGTGCTCCGGTGGATCTTATTCTCTACATGCCCGAAGCTCGAGAGGGTTTTTGCTGTCATCACACAATGAAGGGTGTGTGAGAAATACATTTCCATAAACACACACTTGTCTATCCTGTATTTTATAATTACTAGTGCACCAAGTGATAGAACACGTCTGACAGAGACTCTCAAAAGCTGTGTGAAGAAACAGCGCACACTTGAGGTGTGGCTTCTATATTTATATGGAGCTTTATATACCTGTTAATATCATTTGTTTAAATCACATGTTGAAAGGGTGAATTGCATCAGGCAGTGATATTCTTGCAGTTCTTATGAAGTCACATTCACACAATCCCAAAGATAAATCAGTATTGACAGTGTATGTATATAATGTATATGTATGCACACACTGGCGCACACATGCATATGTACTAGGCTTCCTTGTTCCCCCAGGAGACACAACCTGATTTTGTATTTATATATAATGCAGAATATCAGTGTTCATAAGATTCCATGGCAATGTTGGTGCAAAATATCACAACCTACTCCACCAAAAGGGAACAATTAAGCCTACTACATGTCTATATACTTGGCACATATGCATGTGTTTGTAGTATAGCGAACAAATGTGACCTTGATAGCTAGTACACTTGTTGTCAAATTAAGTGTAATATTGCCATAACTGTCTCAAACCAGGTTGTGTATACTCTGCAATTGTAACATGTCAATGGATATTATGTGGATACAATGTTCTGTTATGCAGGTTCCGGTTATGTGTCATGTTAACTTTCATAGCTCCATGACTATACAGGGGACAGGAAATACAAACTACAATACCTGCACATACTTCTGTGATGTTTGGTTGTTTGTGTGTTTTTTTTTAATTTATTTTTTAAATCTAAGAATACCACACCCCAACACCACAATCCATATAGTTTAATTTTTTAATTATGTGCTGACTGACTCCAGGGGGCCAGTATGACAGAGCTGTACCTAGTGTTTGTGACTGACAGACTGAACTTTGTGTAGCTGGGTCTGAAGGCAGCTGTCAGTCAGCTTTGGAATACAATAGAACTCCCTCACTTCCTGCATCCAGTTGTGCAACGTAGGAAGCAATTTGTATGAGGTACAAAAGCAGAGCTTGCCGAGTCTGTGCCTACAGTACCTATTTTTCATCTCCTAACTACACACTACTCTGTGAGTGCCCTGGCTGGGAGATCTAGTGTCCACCATAGTGGCAAATAGAATCTACAACGGCCACTGTGCACTGGGTAATCTTTCCAAAGCATGGAGTCAATAGTTGGGTTGCCAGCAAATAGAATACTTAATGTGAATAAAGACTGAAAGGATAAGTAGTGACGTGTTAAAACAGCTATGTTGGTGCCATAGTGTTGGTAACAGCTGACATGTATTCTGGTGGTCATCTAAAAAATGGTTGTTTACGAAGCACTCTCAATGTTAAACAGGGTTCGAGTGGGGAGGGTAAAGCACCAGGACTTACAATAATTAAGTGTGTGTGTGTGTGTGTGTGTGTGTGTGTGTGTGTGTGTGTGTGTGTGTGTGTGTGTGTGTACATTTACACGGTCCTGGATAGGACCGAAACATTGACTTGATTGAGTCACTTATTGCTATTCTAAAGACCAATGAGTGCCTGTGAAATTCTTTGATAATATATATAAATATCTAGACATACACATACATATTATTCATCAGACTACTTACTGTAAAGATGTGTAAATATAGATTTATTAACTACAACGTTTCGCAGGACCTTTTTTACACTTGTGAGTGTCCTGAGTGTGCCTGATAGGTTTTAAATTTTTTTTTTTTTTTGTTATTTTAGATTATCGGTCAAAAAGTTCAGTGCACCCACGCAAGTGTGTGCATTCTTTTTGTAATTTGTAGAAGTTAAGAAACTTTATACAAATCAGTATAGTGTTTCAGTGTTTCAGAACCTTTTTCTCACAAGGCATTCCTATGCGTAATGCTTAGTTGCCGAGGCACCCGTACAATAGTGCAGACTGCTACAGACCCCACACACCCACACCACACCACACACCCCAATCCTCTCCTTCGTCTGCTCACACCTCTCTCCTCCCCATGCTGCTTCCTCTGCTTGGCCCTGCCCCCAAGCTCCTGACACCACCTGACTAACTGCATTATCCAGTAGCAGCCTATTAGGATGGAGGAAATTGCCTAGGCCCCTAGCAACTACGCTGCTTTATCCATGTTCTGGCAAACCCAGGAAATCCCTCGGCACTATTTTTTATTTTTTTCCCCCTATCTCACGGCTCCCCAGGGTCCTGTGGAACCCTGTTTGAGAAACTGCTTTACTCAGATGACGCCAACTAAATGTTATTGTGTGAGCAGATATTTAAATTATTAAAGCACTAAAGTTTGTCATGTGCAAGAGGGTAAAATAAACAGTTTTTTTTCTAAAATCTATCATTTTAACATTTTCCTTTATGTATTTTGCCTGGAAAAAAAAAAATCATAGAGGGGTTTCATTTCACTGGAGACTGAATTAAATGTCCTTGCACACATGACATCATATTTGAGAGGAGAAGAGGCTGGGACAGATACTGTTTAATATAATGACCTGGTACATAAGGGAGGTGGTACTGGAAGTGAAACACATGTAAACAAAGTAACATGAAAACATGATTTACAAAGGTCTATCTATAGCTGTCACATTTCTAAGACACCAGTCACCAGGACTTAACCTCCTGAACATGTTTCTGTAACTGCTGGTATACCTAGAAGGGACTTGCCCGAATCACTTCTTGACGTCTCACTCTGATTCAATCAATGACGACGTATTATTTCTATCGCTCGCCACATTGCATTGTGCCTTCTTTAAGCCGTATTTCATTGTTAAATCAAGGCAAATGCAATTCATGACGTTGAAAAGATCTTCAGGCACGCCAAGCTGTTTTTTTCAATACAAAAAGGCATGTATTTTACATGGAGACCAACATTTCAGCCATAAAAGCCCCACCCTGGTGAATACGTTCATGCCTGAAATGTTGTTCATGTCAAATGCCATTTTGTATTGAAAAACAGCTTGGAATGCCTGGTGATCTTTTCAACTACTGTATATACATTTGACAGGTGGCTGATTTGTCTCTGAAGACACATGGTAACCTCTTTCTAATTTTCTATTGTTGACCTTGAATAATGTTTTGGTGTGTTACCTTTTTTTATTTTTTGAATTCCAGAAAAGCCAATATTAAAGTTGCAGTTAAGTCTGTTGCGGCAGGAAAAATATATATATAAATTATACGAAATACAGTATATGACAAAGAAAGATCTCTGCATTGCTGTAGTTTTGGAACATTTCATTTGTGTTTTCTCAAGGAAATGAAAGACGATGTTTCTGAAGGGACTATCTCGCTTAGAATCAAAGAAAAAAATAGCCAGTGATATGTCTCACAATCTGAATGCTACAAGCACAAGTATATTTAAATCCTTGTTTTATAAATGGAAGGTTTTCAGGGTTCGCAAGTGCCTTGGAGGGTTTTTGTGGTCTTGACCTAATTTCTACAGTGGAAAAAAAAGATTGAACGTATTGCCTTATGCAAGTTCTCTTTGTAAAGTAACTTTGAAATAGTAATCATTAGCTAGGGGACCAATTAAGAGTGTGTATATTATAAAATACATCTCCATCTATATATCTCTGACGTGTACTGAAAGTAATACTTTCCGGTTGGTTGATCCTTTCTAAGGAAGCCAGCAGAATTGGGAATGTGTTACCATTTGTTTGCCTGTTTTCCAAGGACTTTAAGGGACAACCCATTCTAGGACAAAGTGGAGGACAGTGGCACGTTTAATTTAATTAAATGTAGGTGATTGACACCTTTTTCAAATAAAATGTGTATTATATCAATTATTTTTTTAAGCTGACCTTTTGCATTAAACATAAGAATGTCAGAACTAGAGGGGAATGGTCTTTGCTTTTATCCATTGTTTGACCAATAATGGCTGTGATTACTATACTTTGTATACACATAAGATACTTGAATTCAGTGGATAAGGGAAAAAGGGGAACACGTTCATTTTTAACATGATGCAAATAGGTCATTGTTTAAGGTCAATGTTTCTGAAGAAGCAAATTTACACCAAGTAGTACATCTCAAAGAAAGTAAATAAATGCCTGAATAAGCAGACCGCGCTGATCGCTATTTCTCTCTCCCCAACCCCCATTTAATTTAGTTTGAGATGTCCTTTGCCCTCAAACACTCATATTTTAAAAATCTGATCCTTCGTTCAGGAGATACAATTATTTGAAATATTAAGTGTCCTGGTCTAGTGCAGTATGAAGGTTACCCTTTTAACCTCAAGCTAGACATTAAGAAATGTTTAACCCTTTGAGAGTCCACGGACATGGCTACACTACATCATGGGGCCTGGCACTCCAGGGGCCAGTAGTAGTTACCTCATCTAATTGCTCGTGTTTGTAGGGAAGATCACATTCTGTGCTCCTCTTGTGTTCTGTCATCTGACTGATAACGTGGTCACTCAAAGGGTTAAATAAGAGGACATGCTCAGTAGTGTAGTCGTTATACTCGTGGCTTCTGTGAGAATTGCTGCATTAATAACTGTGGGAAGAACTCAAATACTCAATTGAATATCCTTTATCTACAAATGATGCCTCATCTTCTGTTTTGTTTATTTTGGTTTTCAATGTGCTGTTGGAACACAGAGTAACGGTCTGTGTTCAGTACAAAAGGCTTATAGAAGGCAAACCTTTATAGACAAAGTATCGCTTATCAAAACAAAACAAATTAAACAACTTTGAGTAACTGGATTCCTTCGAACAAAGATACCCCCTAAAAGTAGACGTTTTACGTATCTATGTATGTATCCTGTGGAAAATGTACTGGTTTATCTCTTTTTGAAGAATGATCTTACGAAGATTTAAAAAAAAAGGACAGTTTACCTGTAAATCCAAAGCTGGCCAAATGCCAAAATAAACTAGATACTGGGTCAGACAGTCTCCCCAAAGTATTTGTTTACCATGGGGTGTGTGTGTGTGTTTTGAACACATCAGTCACCTAACTTGAACCGATTAAACATGCCACTGTCATTACTTCACTTTAATCCTGCAAAGAACTCTCCTTTAACCCATCAATGTAGCTGCCAAAGATAGAGATATAGGTGTTTTCTTGGTTGCTTAAACCTAAACATCTATTTATAAAATCTAATTGATGGTGAGATAATGCTGTGTGCATTGTTACAAGAGGGTACATTTGACGAGGGGGCTATAGCCATTCTGGCTAAGACTTTGAATCTTCTTTTAGGGAGATTTGTGATGACCATGCAGGAGGTTTCGAACTCTTAGGCTGCGTCCATGGAAGGACAGGCAGTGCTGAGCCCCGGCATCCTCAATGAGGATGTCTTGAGAGGGGGCTAACGTGAACGTTCGCAGGCGTGCTGAGGAGTTAGGTTTTTCAGCCGACAGCCAATGCTGTTTTTCAGCGCGCTGTCGGCTGAAAACCTCCAATCACAGCAAAGCAGCGTCGACGGCGCGTTGATGTCGGTGCGTCTCGGGCTATTGGCCCAGCGACGTCACTGCCCCGCCTCCTGATCGCGCACACTGACTCACCTGCCAGTCCATGGGATCGCTGCTGACCGGGCAGGCGAGCCTCAGTGTCAGCGTGGAGGGGTGCGGGCTGAGCTCTATGGACACAGCCTTATTGTCTTGCATTAGGATCAAGGGATTAAAAGGGAGACTGTGGAAAATTATACCTTTCTCAACTACAAATTAGGGAGTCTTCCATCTAAATAGGGTTGGTCAGTATGGCCGTAACTTATATAACTTGTATTTCACTGTAGGAAGATTACAAATGTAGTGTCGCCTAGCATTACAAATTGGAGTTGTAAAGTGAACAGCAAATAAAAATATCACTTGTATCGGGGTCTGGAAACCTGCTTTCCACCATTATCTCTTGGTATACAATGCTTCCAGGGATTGTAGTTGATGACATGCAAATGAACACAGGGCATCACCTTTTGCTTCTTACCCATTTTAACATGGACCACTATAAACTTATGCCTGTTGTATTGCTAGCCTGGGTTGAGGAAGTGCATGGTTCGTAAATCTAAACACAGTGGTTTCAACATTTTGGGACTCAGTGTGATAGTCATACTGGCTCTGCAAAGTGTAATGCTGTGTAAAAACATAATTATGTATGTATCATTTTATTTATATACAGCCAACAATGTACGCAGCGCTTTACAAAATTACAATACAAGGTACAGAGGTTACAGAGAATGGGGATACATGCAACAGGTGAATGACAACCTAAGGCAAAGGGAGACCCTGCTCCAAAGAGCTTACATTTTTTTTGTTTTGTTGTAATGGCAGAGAGAGGAGAGCAGGAGCCCCACACCATAGGAGAAGGCAGCTTCCAGAGCAGAGTCGGACTGAGTGAGCCAGGTCTCAGTTATAGCAAATAGGAGCAGAGAATGAGAGAGTCATGCACCGAGGGGAACTTATTAGAAAGGGAGCGAGCATTCCAAAGGGCACAGGAGAATGGGAGAGGGGGAGCGTGGCAGGGGATGGGTATGAGGTTGGAGGGGTTGACACCAGAAGAAGTAGAAGTTGCATGTGGGAGGCGAGGATGAGAGCATGTAGAAATAAGGCAGGGACCAGGATTGGGAGAGATATCCCAAGAAGCAAGGAGGAGAAGCATGGATAGAAAGACAATGTGTGAGAAAGATTTGTAGGGGTGTGTTTTAGTGCAAGGGGTATAGCTGTGGGGTGTCAGAGGGTGCAGCTAAGAAAGGAGTTCGTGAACTGAGAAGTGGGGAAGAAAGGAGAGATGGAGATATATGACTAAAGTTAGAGACATGATGAGGCTGGTGGAAGGAAGTATAGAATTTGAAAGTAAGTAAGGTTACAGCAAATATAAAAGTAAAGGCGGCATCACAGTAATAGTTAAGTGCTGAGATGTGCAGTCGAGGATAGATGATATCCTCCTTTCCAGCATAGATCAAATGCAGGAATCAGAACCAGTAGGTGTTGTCCACTTTTCCACTTCCTTTTAAACTTCATCGCTAACATTCTAGTTTAAACATGTCTACTTAAAAGCATGGCTGCAGACCGCAAAGGCTGCTGTGTGTTTGCTTATATACTTTTAAAAAGTCACCTGACTGGCCCAAGCAACTTAATTAGCACATGTGAGGGACGTTAAAACAGATGGGTTTTCTAAGATGGGTGTTGTCTTGCCCAAGTGTGAAAGCTTAATTGAATTAAGACACTTCAAGAGATGATTTGAAGACAGACAATTTGAAATATGGTTTTACCTAAATAGAACTTAAATAGACAGCAGGGGATGATATCACAAAATATACAATACTTAACTTTTGGTATGTCTCCATAATTCAGCAGTTATTCCAAATTTGCAGTGGTCAGGACACAATTATAAAACATTTTAAGAAAATCACAATGACTGTTTCTGCAGAGAAAATGTTTAACATTTTGTATTTCTGCAAAAATAGAATTCTGCTTTGAATTGAGAAAGGAAGTAAAACCAATTTTACATACTATTTACTTTGCACTGGTTAAAGGGTACAGCATATTTCTCCTTTTCAGTGCCTTTATGCGATCGATTGCACACATTTTTGCCTGTGTCTATACTGACCATTTCAACCTTTTTGAGGGAGATACCCGGATTTTTTTTTTTTAGTTATTATTTTTCTGCTGTGTTCCCTGAATTTCCTGATCCCAATGAACATTTTACACTTCTGACATTTTCACCACCAATCTCCCTGAAATAGCCCATTAAATGTTGGCCTGTATGGTTGTCTAAACGTGATGACAGCTGAGTCCATCAGAGAAATCAAGCGAAGAACTTCCTCTTCTGTTATGAATGTTGTGGGGGGAGGAGGGGGGTGTCCATGTGATTCCTGCACTACAAATCACATGACTGGAATCAGAATGTTATGTCTAAGGCAGTCTGTACCCTAATGCCATGAACAGTACTGCACTAAAAGCGCTGTCTGATAATCGTGTCAGTTGTATTTGTGACAGCGGGTCACTGCATTGATTTAGAAAGCTCTGCTCACATATAACTTATACACCAAAGAGGATCACAAATGTTCCTCTGTATACCAGGATTGTTTCTCAAAGTGCTCTTTTATCTTTCTTGTTTGTCCGAAACATTATTTTTTTTTGAGTGAGTGAAAACTATGCACTCTTAGTATGGC
Organism: Ascaphus truei; assembly: GCF_040206685.1. NCBI lineage: Eukaryota > Metazoa > Chordata > Amphibia > Anura > Ascaphidae > Ascaphus > Ascaphus truei. The sequence goes on from NC_134487.1 coordinate 142,849,089, forward strand.
TGCACCACACTTCTTTTTAAAACTTCCTATTCTGACATTTTCTGTTTTACTGTATTCATAACCTTGGACCAGGGATACAATTGCATGTGTGTGTCAGTGTATATGTATGCCGTGTGTCTAATCCCATAAGAGTAGTATGGTATAATTAGGGCTGGCACCAATAGACGCTACCCTTCCAGTCGCTTGCCTAAATGTACTAATTATGTGTAAAACTGTACAGCACGCAGCATAAAATGTGAAAGGGTAGTTTGGGGAATAAGAACGAGACGTCGTCATGCAGCCATTTCAAGGAAGCCGGATAATGAGATGCTGCAAGGAGGATGTAATTAGATTTTCTGACCGTGGTAAAAAATGTCTAAAAGGCTCTTTTCTTTCTCTGACACGCAGCAAGGACATATGGGCGAAGGCGAGGTAATATTCCTGTTTTTTTCCTTCTAACAGTGTTTGAAATGTCAGTGGAAAGCAACAGATCGGTCATTTGGCAAAAGGGTCACTTGTGTTATGTTTGTTTCTTTGTTTCCTCATACCTGGGACACATTGCAGCAAAAAAAAAAAAATTAAAGACCCAAAAGAAGTTTGGCAAAATACAATTTTAGAAATGTCCAATCTTTGTTAAAGGTGCGGTCTCATAGTGCCAGAATGAATTAGTAGCAGTGATAGGTTTAGTAGATTAAAATAAGTCCATTTACAGTTTTACACCATTTTAAATGACTTTTGAAAGTCTGTTTTCTATTACTAGCAATCTCTACATGGGGAGTGATTGTCAGTCTTGTTTGCTCCAAGTAAAAATGTAGTTTGATTTATGGAGCCCAATCCATATCTTAGGGCCAGTTATGAAAAATGACTGACACGATAGAAAGAGACATAAGGCAGAGGAACGGGCAGTAAAACATTCCCACTCTCAGATGTTTCTAAAACTCTGCCTAATGCATTGACCAGCTAGTTTTAACATGTTGGACCTATCGCTGCCATTAGATTAATTGGTTTTATGTGGGGTTGCATCTTTATTGTTCTAAACACAGGTTCTATATCTATGTTAAATATTGGCCTTTTGAGAATAGGAATGTTCTTCAATTTTAATCAAATGTGTGAATTTTGTGTCGTATTGTCTGCATTGCAAGGAATCATACTGTAGGTTAAAAAAATATTGATGATACAGTATGCAAACGTATATTTAAAAGGTGGGAATAATAGTTTTGTTCTGGTCACATGGTAAACCTCTTGATGATGAACCCCACTAATTTTACTCAAAGCAAATACATATTTTTGCAATGTTGTGGTCTCTTGAATATTAAATGAATGCATATTTTGTAATCGGCACTGTATAACTCGGCCATGATCACTACATATTTTTATGTTGCTGAATTCTTCCTTTATTTAACTATAGTTCCCTATTAAGCTCCTGATCAACAAAAAAATCTGAAATTAGGCATATAATCAAAATGTTTGAGATGACAAAACCCCAACATCTATTCTAACACATTCTTCAAGCATATCCCTTTAACTGTAGTTCTCAAAATGATTGCCATAAACATGCAAGAAGTACATCATCTCAAATGCTTTTAATTTGAAAAGAAAATGTTCTGGATTGTTTACCAGTTACATCAAGGTTAGTATAGTAGAAGCTGGGCAAATCCTGTAAGGACCGCTGTATTATCCTTTAGGACTAGTCTTTGTCTGGGTTTGGTAGCTCTATTATAAAACTGGGAGCCTGATATGTAAAAACTGAGCACAATAAGGTTATGATGGCAAATGCTTAGTGATATTACATGGATTAGTGTCGCGTTTGGCAATATACCAATATGATGATAATATTGCTTAATTAAAAAAAATTGAAATGTTTTATTATGACAATACTACTGCGTATGACTGGTATGAATAATTGGTTTCGGGACAGTTGAGGAGCCATTCAGTACATTGTGAAGTGATCGTTATTGGGTGAAGACTCACATTGACATGATTGGGAGTATTCGTTGGATAACAGCTCATGCAGCCGCTTTGGACTTTATTGAGTTACCAACTTAGTGACATGAAGTTTAAGACACGGAAGCCTGAAAGGAGTCAGATCTGCCAATATAAAGATGATCAGTGATCGGAAGGACATATTACATATATTAAAGTATAATTTATTGAAAAAGACCCATAACTTATTACAAACTGATACCTTCAAAATACTTTATTTATTTTTTATTTTTAGAACAAAAGTTTAGAAAACGTGTATATTTCCCTATTGACAAGATTTTGCTCTCTCGCTCTTTCACCTTCTCTGTCATCTACTGTTATCACAATAAAAAAAAAAAGAAAATGCCCTCTGGGATGCTGTTTTACCCAATTATTGTAATACAAAGCTTCTGTTTATGCCAAGTAAATTCTGCCATCTAGTAAATACAATCATGATATGTGCACCCATTGGTAGATTCTGATATTCAGAAAGCAGTTTAGTTGTAAGATTTGCAGGGCACTGTAATAACATATTTTTCTATAGCGCTGATATTTACACTGGTTTGTAAATAGAATGTTTAGACCCATGTCCCTGCCTTGCAGGGCAGTCTTGAGGTTTTTATCACTTGATTAAGAGTGAGATCAAATGACCAGTCACACAGGTCACTGACACTGAGAGTCATACTGGCATATGCTCTTCAAAGTATAGCATTCTGCCACTCCTCCCTAAACACAAAACAGCTGCGTTCTAGAGATGGCCACATTAGTTGGCTGTAACACGTTGCATTTGAACTTGTTTCTGTGATTAATATTAAGAGAATGTTACAGATTAAAAATGAAAATAAGTGCTAAACCGGTTGTGATCATTGAGTAATGTGTGTGTATGCCTTCATAATATCCTGTGGTAGTAGTCATTTAGTGCATATCCAAGTTAGAGAATGAAGGGAGATATGTTAACCTACAGCTGATAACTTTATCTTATCAGAAGTGTGCTAGGAAAAAATGTTTCGCAAATGACAGAATACGCAGAACTCTTGTTTTGATTCTTTCAGAGCACGATCTATTGAGATTTAGACTTGGTTGAGATTGGGCATCCATGACCCACAGTTTCCTTCACATAGTCACAGAAACACAAACATTGAAATGTCTAGAATGATACCGGAGAAGAACCAAATGCCTCATTCACCCTTGAGTCTTCTACTGCCAGTTAAGCAGTGCTTTGCAATGAGTTGCTGGCTTAACCGGCATACTGTATAAAGAGTAAGCAGACCCTTCCCTGAAAGTAGACTTTTTTCTTGCTAATTTGTGTCTCTTGTTTATTCATTCATTTTTATTAAATACTTTGTTGAATTGCACATGGTTTGATTAAATACATAACCCAATTTCAGCGTGGGCACAAACTTCTCTTGAGTTCACAAAGCGTAAAAACATGTAAGGGATATAGGGTTAGACGTGTCAATATTGAGACATACTCACCACCTGATGCAGTACATTGGTATTGACTGTCACAGGCTGTTTACAGATTATAAATTTGGATGCATCTGGGAGGAGGAAACAGATTCTAAAATGTAAGAGTACTGCTATTCCTGGAGCCGTGTGACTGGAGGCAAAGGGGAGAGACGTAGACTTGATTCCTCTTCCCCCCCCTCCTCCCTCCCCCCATATCTACCTTCTGTTGCTGGCCGCTGTCGGTTTTTACTTATTGCGCTATTTTAAATGTGGGATTAGCTACAGGCTGGCTTTGTGTGACTTTAGCTTCAGTGGGTTGCTGAAGTTATCAGCAATTACAGGTTTCGTTTTTTTTTTTTTTTTTTCCCCCTAAGACGTACAAGTAAAAGGAGCAGGGATTGGGAGTGATAAAATCAGGGGGAAAATAAATAAGAATGGCGTATAAAATGAGGCGATTTCAGTTCCAATTTTATAAACGTAAACCATCCGTGCAGTTTAAGTCAATATCACTCTCCTGTAGTTTTAGGGGAGTGCTGTAGAAAAATAATCAAATAAGCACTGTGGCTGGAAGAACCCTGATGGTATATTACATGATTGGAGCCAACCTCCTGTAGTGCAAAGAAAGCGTGGACTATAATGGGTTAAATAGTAATCCATAGTTTGTGCTATGTATCCATTTTTTTTGTAAATATAGAGACTGAAATCATTCCTATAGTTTGTAAATATTTGCCTTAAGATACCATCAGCCCAGACATGTTTGCATAAGTCTTTGCTCGAGACTGTTAATATTATGCAAGTCATCAGAGCTGCAGAAATCCCACAGACGTGTATAAAGACAGCAAGCAAATGAAACCGTTCAAAAAATAATACAGAAACAAACCTCTGAGTAGTTCAAAATGTTTCAAAGCTGCAGCATACTGGTTACTGTGCAACGATCAATAATTAATTGAGAGAAAGATAATTTATCAGTGTCTGCTGATGAAGTGTGTTAAAGAGCCTGATTAACGCTGCAACCTAGATACACTTGCATTACTATTCCCTGCAGCACCGTTTTATTGATAATGTTTTAGTAACCTATGTCTTTGTGTCTTTCTGTAGGTCAGTCCTCACTTTTTCCAATGGAAGATGGTTTTCTAGATGATGGTCGAAGTGATCAGACCTTGCACAGTGGCTTGGGGTCACCCCACTGCTTCCCACATCAGAACGGAGAACGAGTGGAACGCTATTCCCGCAAAGTGTTTGTGGGCGGTTTACCCCCAGATATTGATGAAGGTATGGTGCTTAATAATTTGTTTACAGTGCAAATACAGGGAATTTTGAGTTCATTGAGATGGCAGCCTGTTTTTTTTTTTTTTTTAAACCCCCCTCTAAGAATGATGCACAATATCCTATACACGGAGCCAGCTACAGTGCTTGTTTTTCTTAAATAGAACACATTTAAAATCTGCAGAGCATCACACTGCTTTGTAATAAAGGCTTTACGGACCATAAATTATATAAATACAGAACAAACCCCATAATATCACTTATAACCAATCTTTGTACAAAGATTAAGAATTTTATGGTCCTGTAGTTGTCTAAAATAAGGTTGATTGGTCTAATCAAGCTTTTCAGCCCATAAACTTGTTTTAGACGTTTTCACTTTCTGGTTATTTCTGGTTTCTCTAGCTTCATTACAATCCATCCATCCAATCACATCTGACATAGCTATATGTTCAGTAAGCACTACAAATTGCAGAATGTATACAAGGGACTAACAAAAGTAACACTACATCCCTGAGGTCTCCCTTCGTTTCTAAGCTGTTCTGAAGGTTAGCTAATTCATTGGTTCTCGTGTACCACGTTATTGACATCTTGGCTACTATTAACATAATGGCATGGGAAATGGCTTCTACTACTTCAGATGCCTTCACCGAAGGATATTTTAACCTTGGCTTCTTGTGTAGTTTTCAGTAGACTGCATAAGCCTATGTTGCAGGCCATGCAAATATCCAAGATGTTAACCACAGTTGCTGTGTTAAACATGCTGTACACGGATTTTGTATTTTTTTGTACAAACTTACGTTGTCTTTCTTATTTTATCCAGATCCTTTAAAGCAGCAAAATGTGTGTGAGCCTATTTTTTAAATATCTGTTTTGTTGTACAGCGGTGTTTTGTTGTACAGCAGGGCACCGGGTATACGGCGGGTTCCGTTCCAGGGGCCCGCCGTAAAGTGAAAATCGCCGGAAAGCAGATCCAGTGATTTTCAGTTCTGTGCATGCACAAAACAGCGTTTTCGCCATTCTGCGCATGCGCGGCCTACGGTCTGCGCGCGCAGACACCGGTCTGCGCATGTGCGGCCTACGGTCTGCGCGCGCAGACACCGGTCTGCGCATGCGCGCCGGGCGCAACCGCCCGTTCTGCACATGTGCGGCTGAAAATCAAAGATGGCGGCCCCCTTCTCGGTGCCGTCGTATCGGCGAAGCGCCGAGAAGCGGGGCCCTGCTGTATTAGTTAATACTGTCTGCATATTTTTTTTTTTTAACTCCTAATGCCATTTGTAATTATTTATGTTTTTATCATTCTTTGATTGCTACAGCAACCATTTAGAAAGTCTCATCCACTTTCTCTTTTGCAATAAGCTCTGACACCTTTTTTGAGCTCTGTCCATTGGCAACAAATTATCACAAACAGATCTGTTGCTGTGTTCCAAGCAGCAGACTGTCTATTACTCCGAAAGCTGTAACAATAATGTGTTATACTTAGTAATATAATGTTACATATCAGCTGCCGTATTTCAGACTACAGCACAAAGATAGGTGGCCATTTTGTTAGGCACACAATCAGGACCTTTGCAGATTTATAACAAGAGCACCAAACTATTGCCAGCTTAGTTAAGAATGTAGAACTATATATTGTCATATGCTTTCCATATACCAATAAGAAAAAAAGGGCAACGGCAGTACTGCTGCTTTAATATAATACCACCCAGTATTTATCTATTTTGACTACCTACCAATACGATAATTTTTTTTTTTTTGTGGTGACAACTAATTTTAATTGATTTTAAGTCGGACGTAATTTTTAAGGCTCTGGTGTTACTGTTGCATTCTTTCCTCAATTATTCATGATCCCCCTGCCTAAAAAGAAGTGGTGTGATTATTTGTTGTGCTTTTCTTAGTTTGGCTTTCAGGCCTCAATCACAAATATGCCAAATTATGAAACAGTCTGAAACGGAAGAGCATGTTTCACATGAAAGAATTTAGTGTACATACAGCTAAGTGAGACTTCACCTTTAATCATCGGTATGTCGTTTTGTATAGATAGCTGTCTGTTGTGAAGGGGCAGCACTAAAGCACTCTCGTTGTTAGGTTGATTTCACAAAGGGCTGATTCTTTGCTGCCTCATTTTCTCCATAGTGAAGCATTGCTAACATTACCCCTACCGCCAGCTTAGAAAGGCAACCCTTAGAACAGCTTTTGTGTCACTTAGCAAAGACTACGTTTGTAGTACTTGATTAGCAGGTTGGACGAACTGGCTTCGTTAACGTATCCACAGATTTCAAAATCCAATTTGTTTGCTTTAATGGAATTCACATATCTCTTGGGGAAGAAAACTTGACATGCTGGCAAGGAAACCACAAGACAACGGGGCTTGTTTAAAGCAGCCTTTCCTTGTTGTTTAACCACACACATTCAACGAATGTAATCAATCTTAATGTCACTTTTGTGACTTTGTTTATCCAGTTTAAAAATATACATTTGCATTTTGTACCAAATCTTGAAAGCAAAGCACCCAATTGAATCATAATAAAATCTCCATAGAAAAATAGAGATTGCCATAGAAATTTTAGGCTGCACTTTAAATGTTAGTCAAGATATTTCAGCAGTGAAGAGTAGTGGAGTTTTTGAACCGATTTATTGTACTTGGTAGAATGAGGAATGGATACTTTTTTAGGAGCATCCCTGTGTAAATGCTACATTTATATTCCCAGTAGGGATAGGCTCTCCAATCGGATGTTACAGTATTGAAAACAGACCCTCGGCATGTGCCTTCAGGGATAAAACCGTTAGCTGTAGGTAAATTAGTTTTCTAATTTCCCATGCTGGATGCTGTTATGTTCATATTAATCTCCTTGCAAAGACACTACTTGCAGGTTTGCAGTAACAATGCAGCATTGTCGGGGTATTTAGGCATATCTTCTATAATTAACTCCCTTTGCCAGTGAAGGAGGTCATACTAGTGGGCTCTATAGTGGGTTCAAGTATTGTGATTGGGTGTAGCACTAAAACAGTTTCTGTAAAATACTTTTTAAGTAGATCTGCTTCTTTAAAAGTGTTGTTGCTAAAGAGGGTGGTTTCTCCAGCACTAAGTGGATTAAATTAGTCTGGAAAATTGTAGACACAATTAAATATGTATGGGAAGGTATCACTAATGCACCTGTTGCATAATTATGTTTTTTTTATGAGGATAATGATGAATTAAATTGTTATATAGACTCCAGTACAAGCACATGTATTATATAAAGGTGCAGTCTCTATTGCAACATATACTCAAATGGCAGTAGACTGAAATTACTCGGCATGTATGGGATCAAGCTGAAAAATGTCAATTTATTATGTAAAAAATAGACCAAATAAGTTTTATTTATTTATAAAATATTTTACCAGGAAGTAATACATTGAGCTACCTCTCGTTTTCAAGTATGTCCTGGGCACAGATATAAGACAAATATGACATGGTTACAAATACAGTTACATTAATGAACAGGGTATACATTATATACAAGACATTGCGTGCACAGTTAGAGAAAATATATATTATAGGCGTATGAAACAGTTACAGACCAGATTAAAATGTGAGACAGCCTTAGATTTGAAAGAACTTAAACTGGTGGTGGATGTGAGTCTCTGGTAGGTTGTTCCAGTTTTGGGGTGCACGGTTAGAGAAGGAGGAACGGACGGATACTTTGTTGAGCCTTGGGACCATGAACAGTCTTTTGGAGTCTGATTAAAGTGCATCTGTAACTCGACATAGCTGGACAGTGAGAGGGGTAATCCGAGTAACTGGAATTGCAGAATTTATGAGTATTATTTGAGATTCTTGGCTTTAGTAGATTACTGATAGGAAGCCTTTTTTTCTTGTTGTTTCCCACTGGTTGGTTTTAGCTGTTGCACACACTGCACCCTGCAACTATTTCATCACCTAAGGTTAAGCTCTGAGCACTTGGTCAAATCCGGGCATGTGGAGCATAGGATCAGGGTGTGGTGTGAAACGTTGTTCAAGTGGCAGCTACAAGGTTTTGTTTTGTTTTTTCTTCATATATAATAGCAGTGGGAAGCTGGCAGGAAACTCCTCTATTAGACCTCTGACTTATCATTGCTCCCTCACCCCAGATAATAAAATGCAAATCATGCACATATTTTGGCTACAAGGAAAATCCTTGCCTACAATGTCTGTGGGGATGGTCACTTAATCAAACAGAGGACGATTTGGGAACCGCTCTATTGTGTGTGTGTTTAATTATTTTTCTTCTATCTCGTGGTTGAATGGGTCAAACGGGCACTACCTGGTAATTTATATGTAAATAATTCACAACGTAGTTAGGAAAGAGAACAAAGGTGGTGTGCCTTTCTCCTCTCCTCCCCCCCGCCCCCCAATGGAATAAGTGTAATGCTTTTCTAAGATCCTAATTTGACATTTCTATCATTCCACCATTTCACATGTATAAGAACATTTGTTTCTGTGTTCATTATCGAAAACATTTGTGTAGCATACTGTACCCAATATGTGAATTCAGCAAAACTGCAGTGAATGTGTCAATGAATTCATTAATGTTTTGACATTTATTTAATATATTTATTTTTAGGGGGGCGGAGGGAGCAAAGGTATGACACTAATGATCAGAATACCAGTCTCCTTGCTCATTTTCTGTCTGGAGTTATCAAAACAATGGCCTACACATTATGTATCTAAGCATGTGATTCACTTCCAACGAAGCAACATAGACTATATGCACTTTTAGCCAACAGTCTTCATTGTGTTTATCTCGAGGCTGTGTATGCGGAAACTTTGCTTTTTTTTTTGTGTGTTTAGGCCAAATGATGGTCTTTCTAGTACTAGTGGCCAATGTCAGATAATTAAGCACATTGTGAATTGTACATTCTTTCACTAGCTTCTGTGAGTATTGCAATCTAATCAGAAATACATTGCTGCTATGAACTTTGTTAAACTGTTCTTGTTTATATTCTGCTAACGCATTGTTTTTTTGTTGTTTTTCTAGATGAGATCACAGCTAGTTTTCGTCGCTTTGGTCCTCTGATTGTAGATTGGCCACATAAGGCAGAAAGCAAGTCCTATTTTCCTCCTAAAGGTACAATCACAAATCAAAATGTGTGCAATCTAAAAGCCCAATGTGTTATTTAGAGGTTTCAATAAAAGATCAAGCTGTAAAATGGGACAGGATGTTTCTCGACTCATTCATTAGCCAAGGCAGTGCAGCAATCTTTGAATGGTACCTCTCCCCAGCAAGTGTTTATCTCCTAACTTATAATTTCATGTATTGTGATATTGGAGAGATCAACAATAGTACAAGATCTTTGGGTGACACAAGTAAGGCTAAGGCCCCGCTGCCTGCAGACAGGCGGCGCGTGGAGAGGCACTTGGGGCTTTTTACGGGAACATTTTTGCGAGCGAGGGGAGCGTGGTCAAAACGGGTGGGGGGGGGCGCGGCCATGATGTGGGGGGCGCGGCCATGACGTGAGGGGGCGGGACCGCCCCTCAGCCGTTCAGCCCCTCAACCATGTAGCCGCTCACACACACAGACAGGCACTCACGCACACACATACACACAGACAGGCACACACAGACACACACACAGACAGGCACTCAGGCACACACAGACACACACACAGACAGGCACTCACGCTGCTTTCCCCCCACACTCTCCTCCCCGCTCCCTGAAGCCTCCCCTTCTCCCGAAGCCTCCCCTCCTCCCGAAGCCTCCCCTCCTCCCGAAGCCTCCCCTCCTCATTGGCTCACAGCCACACCACGTGACGCATCGCCGCTTGGGATTACAATTCTCTTGAATCCCCTAGCGGCTGACGCGTCACAGCGTGTAGTGAGCTGTGCCGTGAGGGGGGACTGGGACCGGCTCCGGAGGATTACCCTGCTGGTGTGGACGCTCGTGCGGCCGCCCGCGCCGCCGGGCCCAGCGGGTCCCAGCCCTAAGCTTTTTTGTTCATACTTTTTAGACATCAACTGATTCTGTATTAATTTGTACTATATTAGTGTAGGTTGTACTATATTAGTGTAGGTTGTACTATATTAGTGTAGGTTGTACTATATTAGTGTAGGTTGTACTATATTAGTGTAGGTTATCAGTTGCTATTCTCGACAACAGATTCTGAATGCTTTTGCATTATACAGCGTGATTTGGCAGCAATCCACTCTAAATACATTTAGGGCTAAGCTTGTACTTTTCTAGGTGTATGGAAAACCCTATCTCCCTTTTTCATCTATTGTTGGGCCTGTATTTTGGGATCAGTATGTTAAAGCAGCAATTCGCGCTATTTGCTGTATTTTTATTTATTTTTTAACTTTTGATTTGTAAGCGATTACTTCTTGCTCCTTTCCAATACACTTTTAATTTTTTAAATCTAACACTTCATTCATGACACAGAAGCGTTTGAAATATTAAAGGTCTGGGAGGTTAAAATGCAGCTCTCCCCAGAGCCCAATACAATCTAAAGGTTACAAAAGTAACATCAGAGGGTAGAGATTAATAAAAACATTATTTTTAACACTAAATAAAAAATAAACTGGAGATGCTCAGATGACGAGATACCAACATAGGAGTTAAACTCATAGGCTTCTGAGGGATTGCTGCTTTAAATGTTAAAAGGGTCATACAGATGCTGTAAACCGGTTTCAAGAGTAAGAGGAGCAGTTTCTAAAGATAGTAAAACAAATCTGTTTTTCAAACAAGGCAAAATCATTGATTTAGATGTGTACATGGTGCAATCCCCCTCTACAAAAAATTATCTGACTTTTCCACGGGACAGAAGGTCCCTCTGTGCCCTGGGCTTTAGAGCCAGGGATAGAACAACATGGCAGGCAAGCAGTTGAAGCTTTACATTCTAGTCATTTCTCCACTTTGGTGAGAGCGACAATAAATTAAACACGGAGGGGATTTTTAGAGTGTCAGAGTTGCAATCCTTAAAAAAAAATTTTTGAAAAATTCTTAGTACCAAGTCGATTTTGGGGTATTTTTGGTACTTAATATAATATAGAAACTTTCATATAACTTGCTAAACACTTTTATGGGGAGGAAATGGCATATTGTTAGATTAATCACAGTTACAAAGCCACCATAATTCGAAGACTACTACCATTTAGTGAAGTACAGTATGTAAGACCCTCTTACTCACAGACAAGTGAAATGATCCTTCATTTACACTCTGGGAAGAAGAAACCCACTTATATTCAAAAATCCTTAGTTTTCTGACCGCTTCAAAGTGGAGAGGTCTCTAAACCATTCCATTTTATAGTACTGTGTGTCACCCGAGAGGCAGACATTAGATGTCCTTTCTAGCCTAAGCATAAAATTATTTACAGTCTTGCACTGCAGGGATGAAGTGCATTTATCTTTAACCCTCCCCGCAAACTCCCAAGCATGTGTTTGGGATGCCACTTTGGAGCCTAATTTTGTCATCTCCTTTGATGCAGGTTATGCTTTCTTGCTGTTCCAAGATGAAAGCTCGGTGCAGGCTCTGATTGATGCATGCATTGAAGAGGATGGCAAGCTGTACCTGTGTGTCTCAAGCCCTACCATCAAAGACAAGCCCGTGAGTATATCCCTTCATTGTATGAAGTTTCCGTACTCACCTGCAGAATCATTTATTAATTGGTCTATGTGGTATGTTCAAGTTGTTTGTGTATGTACTAGTTCCACCTACAGTACCTGGAAAAGCTAAAAGATGCATCTTATTGTAGCACCATGAATATTTATTTATAAACGTGCAAGCTTTAGGCTGCGCTTATAGTGCCTGGTGACGCGACGTTGCTCAAACAAATCAATTGAATCCATCACATGCGCTTATAGTAAGCGCGACGTTGCGACCAAAAATTTTGAAGCCGGTTAAATTTGATTGTTTTAGAGACAGCCACCACATATGACTGTCTCTAAACCAATCACAGCGCGCTGCTGCCCTCCTTGGTGACGTCACTGGCTTTGTCGCCAGCAACGTCGCTTAAAACTGGACGGGTGACGTCATTGGTCGCGTCGCCGGCACTATAAACGCAGCCTTAGCTGGATGGAAATGCCCTGCCTGTACTTCACTTGACAACCAAGAGAACGCTTCTCGAGCTTCCTCTTCATTTTAATTTGAAGCCTGCTTCCAACACCCAGCAGATGCAGTGAATGTGATAAGATTCTCAGAAGTACTGTACTGAGCAACCTTGTAGGGAGGGTTCACTCATTTTTTTAATGCGATTTGTGAAGACAGATTATTACTGCTGACATCTCTAAAATATTTAAAAGAGCAATCGAAGCTGCCTGTTTTTTTTTTTTTTTGTGTTCCTTAAATATGTGCATCAATACAATAGACACAATGATGAGCGATTAGTTAAGTGATGGATACGTTCTGTGATCGATCGGCAAAGATTTGGCTCAGGGGTTCACTAAATGGCTGTCAGTGCTGCAGAAGAGGACCAGAGATGCAGAGTTCTGTGTGGAAGATCATGTGACTAGGCAGTCACTAGATACAATTGGTGCACTGCTAGAGAGGGCAGGGCTCAAAAAGGGCTGTGACTTTGTAAATGGCTTTGTAAATGGTTACTATAGAAACCAAAATTGCTTGTTACATTATAATACATTCAAAACGTCATTCAGCATTGTTTGAGAACATACTTGTAGCCTTTTAATTTTTTTTTTATAGTACAGAACTGATTTATTAAAAAAACACGTAGGATATTGCTTGGTCTGCCGCTTAAGGCTACACTTATGGTACTGGCGACGGCGAGGCAACTGCGTGATGTCAGCCGTCGCTATAGTGCAGGAGTCTGTACAAAGGGTGACGGGGCGAGGCGTGGCTGTGAGCGGTTCGCCCTCATTGGCTGAGCCGCTGACGTCACGCTGTGATCGCTGAAAATCACAAATTTGTTTGACTTCCGCTATCGCAACCGGAACGTCTCTGCGCAGCGCGGTCGCGCCCAGTATGGGCCCCAGCGACGGACTGCTAGTACGTGCTTTGCAGCTGTCGCTGTAGCCAGGACTATAAGTGCAGCCTTAATATAGTAATTGATCCCCATAAGCAATGCATGCAAAAATTAGTGCATGAAACAAACATTATGCTTGAGCTGGCATGGCATCCCAAAGCCAAGTTTTGTTTTAATTTTTTTTCTCCCCCCTCATGTAACAGGATAATTACTCTTACTTTTTTATTTTTTTAATTTTTTTATGAACCTCTTTAGTAAAAAAAAACTGATTCATAGGTGATACAAGGTTATAAAGTTGGAATTATTTTTTGAAGTATACCTCCAACCTAGACCTGTTTTGGTTTTAGAACCAATGAGCAAATATATATCTGTAGATAGTTATAGTAACTGTATTTGTCTCTAGAAAAAAGCCCGTACATTTCTTGTAGTTTGACCTAAGCTTCTGTTTTGGTCACAACACAGAATCCAGTAAATTTGTTTCTATTTGTTTTTAGTCACTTAAGGCTAAGGTCCACTCCAAAGTAAGCTGCTCTTTTATTTCAATTCCCAAGATCTTTGATTTTTATTAGGGGAGTACTCCACGCAAACAGAGTATTACGGATTTGTTTTGGCAGGCGCTATACTGTAATTACTTACTGGAAACTCGGACTATAAATACGATTACAAGCTTATATATAGAATAGTACATGAATGGGTGTGTTCAATCAGAAAGTTACACACCCTCACTGTGGGTCGTTGCATAGATGATACATTTATAAAAGTATCCCATACTGAGGGTATGTGTTTTTCTGGCTACAGTATATATACAAACAATGTACTCTCTTACTGGCCATTAAAGTTAACTCACCATGCATCATGTCCTCTCCTGTCAGGTTTGCTCCTTCGGGAACTTCTCCTTTTACAGTATTCCCTGTATTCCCTGTATTCTCTTATGGAATGTCTGTCTCCTATTATTTGCACTCTGCCCCCATGATAATACTCTATTCCCCAATGGTCCTTTTAATACATCAATGCGATGCTATGGTGGCACTACTACTTCAACTCTCAATGATTAATTGCCACTGAATGCAACTGGCTGAATGCATATGATCAGTAGTGACTTTGGATTCATGCAACTCCGTCTTTTCAGCACATTCCATTGAATGTACTTTATGCATTCTGTTTAAATTGAATCTGTTTGCTACGCGTCAGTGAAGACATTGAGTTTTGCATGCATGCACCATCACCTTTTCCCACTGCTTATCAGTATTTACAGTGGAGAATACTGTAGTTTGCATGTAATATTTCTGACCAGGAATAAATTAGTAATAAACAGATGTACAATAAAAGTTTTGAACGGGCATAAAAAACAATTGTAATCACACTCATAGCAAACCTTTTATTCTTACTGAACTTGTAGGCATTCTACCAAAAAAGGGTGGAGTGGACTCATATTTGACCTTACCATATTTGCAAACTAACCTTTAAAATGTATTTCAATATACTTTTTGGGAATCTGATATTTATATATACACCTTGTTCAAGAACAGAAGGGAGATCCCTTTCGTTTTTTATTATATCTATCTATCTCAATCCCCATGCAAATGTACACAATTGTAGGTCCATTATGTACACAGTAGGCACTCAACAAGTGTGCATATGTCATATTATGAAGTGTGTTTCACAGGTTCAGATCCGTCCCTGGAACCTCAGTGACAGTGACTTTGTGATGGACGGCTCGCAGCCTCTTGACCCACGGAAAACCATTTTTGTTGGAGGCGTCCCGCGACCCCTGCGAGCTGGTATGTGGCTGGTAGCTCTGCATGTAAATGTTCTGCTGCATTTCACCATGACTCGGCAAGAACTGGTGGATGTCATTAATTAATGAAAGGCTAACAGCTGCAGTGAAGAGGCAATACATTAGCATTTAATATAGTGTCACTTTATCCCAAGCCTGCACGTTTTTAGAGCTTGGTTTAGGAGGCCCCAAGTGAGATTGTAGTCAGAAGTACCTGTGTTGCAGCTCATTTAAGACAGTCTTGCAGTCTTTAGTTGCTCAGTTAATTTGTCTGTGAACTAAAAAAAATGAACAATAAAACACTGAACGATGTCAATAATTGGTCACTAATCAGATTAAAAGGAGAAATATAAAAAAGTAAACATTTTAGCAGTTGCATAAATTATATAATCTATGACCCCTACAGGGACCAATAATACTGTTTTGCAGTGCAGCAAAAGAGGCTTTATAGTGTAAATAGCTTTGTGTCCCATTTCCCACCAACAAAATATCTTGTGGTAGGTAGGAACAATGAAGAAGAATTGCAAATGGATAATCATGCATTGGTTTTAACATAGGAAATAAAATACCTCCTGAAATATTAAACCAACCACATGATTTATTCAGAGGCAATCGATCTGTTGGACTTCCTAAAACAATGGGACTTCCTGAGTGAAGGTTTTGACATTCTTTGTAGGACTGCCGGATAGTAAAGAGGTTACAAAGTGCCATGTTTTTACGTTTATTATATATACCAAAACCAACCTCCCTTTTCTTTGAGGAGAATAAACTTAAGGATGTATGCAAGCCAAACATTTATTTGTTTTCTGCAAGTCCATCTGTTTTGATCCTTGGAAACACCTTGACATTTGTGGAAATATACTTGAGGGAAAAGAATATACTGTACAAGCGTTATAATAGCTGAACTGTTTTATAGTTAATGCAGTAATATACAGCATCTTCAAATGGTGCTTTGAGGTACGAGAGGTGACTATATTTTCCTTATTGATCTGGTGCAAAATCTACTACTCCAATGTTATCACTCCATTTAACAGTAAAATGAGCATGTATATAACAAGGTCATTTGTCTATTTCTTCCCTGTGCAAAAACATAGATCGTCAGTGCTCTTAGAGCAAATACATTTTCTGTATTTTAATATCAAAATGACATGTTTATCATATTACCAAGCAACAGATATCTTTTATAGACAAAAGAAAGAAGTGACACCATGTTTCTGGGTAACAGTGATGGGTGGAATAGGAATTGAGGATGCAGAATTGCCCTGAAAGTCACATATATTTTCAGCCTTCTTTATCTTGCCTACTATGGTTTATTATATTTACATTGCAGTCTTCTTTCTCGTTCCAACATTTGCGAATATAATTGAACCAATTTAATGCCTTCAACTTTGTTGACATGCTGGGTATTTAGATGTGTTTAGAAATAACCTCTGTTGCAAGAATACTTTGTACAACACTCATATGTTTTATTATGTCAAAGGCAAACTCATCTTTTCCCCTTGTCCGTTACAGTGGAGCTGGCAATGATCATGGACCGCCTTTACGGAGGAGTGTGCTACGCCGGCATAGACACAGACCCTGAGCTGAAGTATCCAAAAGGAGCCGGGCGGGTCGCCTTCTCCAATCAACAGAGTTACATAGCTGCTATCAGCGCCCGCTTTGTTCAACTGCAGCATGGAGAAATAGATAAACGGGTGAGTCATTGTGTGTTTATTGGGAGGATGCAGTGTTTGGTCACCTATTTTAGGTGATTGCATTATCTGTGACACATTTTATTAACACAGCCTGAAATGCATCACATGGTCATGTATGTAATGTCTTAATTGGATCAAAGGAGTTAACAGGACACCGTAGAAAAAAGTCAAATAAGGATTACCATTTACATTGACTTTGAATGGTAAGAAGTACATCAATGGTTGGATATCTTCTTAGAAAGGAAAGATATACAGGAGGGCCCCACTAATACGGCGGGTTCCGTTCTGAGGACCCGCCGGAAAGCGAAAATCGCTGGAAAGTGGAACCGGCGATTTTTGTTAGGTGCGCATGCGCAGACTGGCAATGCGCCGTTCTGCGCATGCGCGACAGAAGGAAACCCCTCCATTCCACGCATGTGCGACCCCTGGACAGCCCATTCTGCGCATGCGGCGACATGGCGGCCCCCTTCTCGGCACCGCCGTATTGGCGGAACGCTGAGAAGCGGGGCCCTGCTGTACAGGGATATACCAAATATGTAAACATGGGAAGGATGTTGATCCAGGGAGTAATCTGTTTGCCAATATTTGGAGTCGGGAATGAATTTATATTTCCCCTTATGAGACATCATTAGAGGCCGTTTCACTGGGGGTTTTGTTTGCCTTCCTCTGTATCAATATACTAAAAGTACAAAAATTGGATAAGTATCTGTCTAATTTAGCATAAGTTGAACTTGATGGACGTAGGTCTCTTTTCTACCTCATCTACCATATAACTATGTAACGTATATATTTTGTAACAGAACTACCACTGATTGTGTGGACATTGTGATATATATTTGACTCTGTCCGTTAGGCATCATTGCACAAATCTGTATCTTGATCCATGTGGTTACGTTACTTAGGATATTAATGTTGCAATTGCTGAGTGCTTGTGATTCTTAAAAAAAACTGGGAAACTAAAATATGTACACACAGCAACAGAATCAGCTCATGCTCAGAACCTCTTACTACTGACTAATATGCAGTATAAAGAATGTATGTGTACAAGCTGACTTTCCTACTATCTAGGAAAGATCAGTATACAGTATTATTTTTTATGGCTATTTTTAATGTTTGCGGTATACTCCATTTGTACTTTTCCCCTACTTCATGAAGGCCAAATTTGTTCCTTCACCATCCTTCGTTTTACAGCTTTCTCACTGCATGAGGTTGTGAGGTAAACTTGAAAAGTTCACCAATCCGGCTCTGAGTTGGGTTGCCATCATGCAAAAGGAGGAATATATGATGCAAGCCTGCTGCTGCTTTGCTTTCATTATAATGTAGTACCCCTAAATTGTGTTTGAATTTGTTCATTGTAAATGGCTACAAAACGGTGTGCTTTTTTTAGAAATCTTTGCGGTGGCAGTCAAATAGGATCTTCTTGCTGTTTGCAAACCTGAAACGGCATCAGCAGCGACTTCACATTCAATTAAGTAATAATCCCCTCAGAACAGGGCATTACTGGCCAGTATTGCCCTGGCTGGAAGAGTTGAAGGCCCGAGGGACTTTAACCTAGCCAGGGCATTATTGGCCAGTAATGCCCTGTTCTGAGGGGATTATTACTATTATAGGCTAAATGTAGGCTTTTTTCATAAATAGACACTTTTGTGTAGTTTATATAGATTTTTTTTTATTTAAAATAAAATGGTAAATGCATTAAACCACCTCTATATACACTTACACTGCAGCTAACTATATCCACCACTTCCGCCCCCTCTGTGTACACACGCGCGCACACATTGCAGCTCTATACACACACACACACTGCAGCTATATATATATATATATATATATATATATACAATGGGGGTCTGCGCTCGTGTGTGGAACGCCAGAAGTATAGGATATATAAAATTAATTAAACCGATAATAAATCATAAATACATCAACATGGTATTAATGAATTGATATAATGATATACCAATGCAATATATCCTAAATAATGAAATTAATTAATATACCAAAAATGCACTGTGAATGTCCAATATAAAAAAGCTAAAAACATACAATTATACAAAAAAAATTATTGTGTGGTGCTGTGAACTTTGCCTTAATCTGCTCAATGCAGATAGTCCTCTAGAGTCCAACAAATAGGTCCAATAATTGGGGAGTGACAGTGGCACTATTAGGACCAACAGGCAGCTTCTTAAAAGGGCACAACGACCTCCCTCTCCACCTGCATAGAAAAATATAAGGAAAAAAAGCACCAAATCCTAGTGCATTACTGTGCAAAATAGATATATTTAATTCCTAAAAATCTCAATAAAAATTAACTCACAAACATAAAACAATTAAAAGCATTGTATGAGTAATACTCATGCTCCTAGGACCAGGAAACGCTGCTTTGCTGCTGTAGTCCCTCCGTGACTCCACTGGAACAGATTGCTGCCTCCGTTATTCACTGCCTGCAGGAACTGACGTATCAGGCACTCCACGATGGTCTCTCCCCCGGTATACACCAAACAGTTGATCTTTAGTTCCCACCGGGGACGGTTGAAGTCGCGGACCAGCGGGTGACGTCACGGGAACAGTTCTAATTACCGGACCGGTATAGATACTCAGCAGTTCAATGGCAAGCGTTGCAAAGTCCACTGCACACCTTCCCTACGCGTTTCATCTGATTTACAGACCTCCCCTGAAGAAGTCTGTAAATCAGATGAAACGCGTAGGGAAGGTGTGCAGTGGACTTTGCAACGCTTGCCATTGAACTGCTGAGTATCTATACCGGTCCGGTAATTAGAACTGTTCCCGTGACGTCACCCGCTGGTCCGCGACTTCAACCGTCCCCGGTGGGAACTAAAGATCAACTGTTTGGTGTATACCGGGGGAGAGACCATCGTGGAGTGCCTGATACGTCAGTTCCTGCAGGCAGTGAACAACGGAGGCAGCAATCTGTTCCAGTGGAGTCACGGAGGGACTACAGCAGCAAAGCAGCGTTTCCTGGTCCTAGGAGCATGAGTATTACTCATACAATGCTTTTAATTGTTTTATGTTTGTGAGTTCATTTTTATTGAGATTTTTGGGAATTAAATATATCTATTTTGCACAGTAATGCACTAGGATTTGGCGCTTTTTTTTCTTATATTTTTCTATATATATATATATATATATATATATATATATATATATATATATATATATATATATATATATATATATATATATATACACAAATGTAAATACAACTGTATGCTCATCTGCATGTCTTAGGCAGGTCTGCAACCCCGCCTTTCCCCATTATCACCCAGCACACAGCACTTCCACTGCAGCAAGGGATTCTGGGAAATGACATGCAAATGAGCACACACTGCCACTTTTTGCTTCAAAAACCATTTTTAACATGGTTCCCTATAGGCTTAAGCTTGCTGCATGGTCACAGCTTTGAGCACAGCCAGGGTTAAGGTGCATACCCAGAAAACCACCCTCAGACAGCTGTTTCGACCTTAATGGGTCTCATCAGTGTGGGGTTGATTTTATATATATATATATATATATATATATATATATATATATATATAGCAACTGTAAATATTCCTGTATATTCATTTGCATGTCTTAGACAGGTCTGCAACCGTGTCTTTCACCATTATCACCCAGCAAACAGCACTTCCACTGCAGCAAGGGATTCTGGGAAATGACATGCAAATGAGCACACAGTGCCACTTTTTATCTCATGCTCACATTACATGAGCAACCCTTAGCCAATGCATGCTGCTTTAAACACTGCTTTTAAGCAAGGACTTGGGAGATGCAAAGTCAGTTAACCCACTCACAGACATGTTTCAACCTTGATGGGTATCATCAGTGTGAGGTTGGCTTGCTGACATTTGCTCAAATGAGATAAGAGTAGGTAATCACCACCACTATTAAGGTTATGGTGGGTAAAAAAAAGTGTACACATATATACACATATATACACACACACACACACACACAGCTGCTACACACAAACTCTGCTGCTGCTGGTACACACGCACAACAGCACACCGCACACACAAATGCTGCTGCTACACCCATAAACGCTGCTGCTGCTGCTACTCACACGCTGATGCCACACTGACACACACATACTAGACAGAAACTGCAGTTACACACACAATCTGCAGATGGCCACTAACTTTGCAGCTGCACACTCTCTCTCCCTCCTTAGGGCCGTTCTATACTGTGTGTGCGTGTGTGCGTGATTTATTAAATAAAAAAACACTTTCAGCTAAGATGTAGAATTAAGGCCACTGCGTCATTTTGATAATTGAAGGCACTGCACGTTTTATCTTCACAATGTCTCTGATTAGACCTTTGGAAATGCATGAAATGTGCAAATGTACATTTATTTATAAAAATGTTTTACCAGGAAGTAATTGTGTTACCTCGTATTCAAGTATGTCCTGGTCACAGAGTTGTGATGAGAATACATGGTTACATTAAAAATGTAAATTAAAATGCTCTTCTAAGTGTAACTACTTGTAGTACTATCTCTATTTCTAAATGCATAAATTGGTGTACCATCGTTGATGACGATTCTGTGTATCCACCTCTTGCACCAAAATTGAACATTTCGCTTGTTTACCGACTCCACTGAATTACATCAAGTAACCTGCTGATTTTATTTAGCAGTAATTTGGTGTGTCCTCATGACCAAGATAACATTACACTGACAGTAAAGGCACACAGGTGACATGTAAACATACCCATATAGCATACAATATTTTCACAAATATGACCAGCAGTGCCAAATAAAGGATCAGGTCTCACAGTTACAAGTTCATGTAAGGGCCTGTATTTTGCGGTTTGTTAATGTATTTGTTTCGATTTGCTGCTTTAAACACCTTCCCTCTCATTGTCTGCCGGCAGGTGGAAGTGAAGCCATATGTCTTGGATGATCAGCTATGTGATGAGTGTCAAGGCGCTCGCTGCAGTGGCAAATTTGCTCCGTTCTTCTGTGCTAACGTTACCTGTCTGCAGTATTACTGTGAATATTGCTGGGCTGCTATCCATTCACGTGCCGGCCGGGAGTTCCACAAGCCGCTGGTGAAGGAGGGAGGAGATCGCCCGAGGCATATTTCATTCCGCTGGAATTGAGCGACACGTTGCTTAGCTCACCTCGCAAGCATCCAAATAAGTGCACTCTTCTGTTCTCCTAACCTCCCTTCCCCTACCATCTTTAGGAACGCATGTCCTCTTGTCGTAGTCTGTATTTTAACAATAGTATAACGAAAGAATGACCTACACCATAGGTATTTTGTAGAGTCTTGTGTCATTGAGAACTGTATTGGAACGCCTTCTTTGTTCATAACGATATCAATCTGATGCATGCAAGTTTCATGCTGTCCTCATCGAAAACCAAGGGAGCAGGGAGACTGTGCAACAATTATTATTTTTATTTAATTTTTTAACTCTGAGGGGAGCGTAAAATAAGAAAACTATTGAGCAAGAAAAAAGAAAACAAAACAATAGAGTATTTTTTTTAATTAAATTATTGTTAAATAAAAAATTACAAGAATACTGTTAATGTAACCATGCAACCACGCAACCACAATAACACTATGGATCTGTTTGACACAGTTTATTTTTTACTAGGTGAGAATTTTTTGTTTTCTATTTATTTTATTCTTTTTTTTTTTTTTTAACATGTAGTGGAAAAGTTAGCAGTTGCCTATTAAAAGCAAAGAGCAATGGAAATGAATTGCATGAGTAAAGTTAAAGCAGCATTGTAAATTACTTTTTCCAGTCCTTTGGGAAGATTTGAAGGCTCAAAAAATGGCAGATGCCTCCGATATTTACATATCTGTATATTGTTTTTTTTTATTTTTTTTATTTGTTGACATCTCCAGAACTGGCTAAATCTCCCTAGAGCTCTGAAGTATTTTAACAGTGATCTATTTGCATTTGAGCTTTTTAAGAATGTAAATGTTGAGTGAAGTTACTACTGAGGGGAGTGCACTTATTTATTTATTTTTTCAGTGAAAAAACAAAAAAAGAAAGTAAAAAAAAAAAGTTTTAAGAGCAAAATCAGTCATAGCCCCTATGCCCCTGAAACTCCTACCAAAGCTCAAAGAAAAAAAAGATAAGTTACAGAAGGCAGGAATTTCCTCTCCGAAAGAACAAATGTATAGATTTTTATTTTTTTTATGCTTAATATATATCTCTATAGTCCTAATTTACTTAAACCTACGTCAGGTGCCAGCTCTTGCTCTCCATTTTGACACGGAAAACTTGAAAGATACCTCAAGGATGGAATTAGATGTTTCTACTTATTTAGTCTTGAATTTTGACTAAAAGAGGAGCCCATTCTTCTGCTTAACCCCTTTGCTGCCTAAGAGTAAGTTCCTTGTGAACGTCGGCAAACTTTAGTCACCAGTCAAAACCGTACAGCAATCAACAGTGTTGCAGACCCTTTAGCAGATAAGGGGCTAATGAAGGGCTTCCCTCCACATAGTCACTTTACACACCGGCATTGTTTAGGGACCAAGTAGAGCTTGCTGTCTGATCTACAGTGACGCTTTGAACTTGGTGAGCCTCCTCAGTGTTGTGAGCAAGCAGAAAGCATAGAAAATAGAAATATTGTACTGTATTGCGCTCCCTCAAGTCATCCGTAATTGCTTTGCACACAATGGGAGATGTTCACAATGCAGTCTTGCCCCATTGCTGCCACTTTTTGCATAACCCCAGCTATCTACTTGTCACTTGTGAAAAGTAATGCCGTGCCATCTTTTCCTTCAGCTTGGTACGGCAAGTAACAGCAATGTGAAGTGTCCTCTTTAAACATTTAGTGGGTAATTTTGTGAGGCGGCCAATCACAAAACAACCCTAGACTTGATTCGTGATTTTTCATTATTTTTTGCCCAATCACTGTGTTCGGCCTCTGGATTTTATTGAATTACCCCCCATAATAAACATGCTAAACCCAACTTAAACAGAACATGCCTTTTGACCAATTAAGTACAAAGGCTGCAAGCCCCTTTTGCACTGAAGAGGTTAAGCAATAATCTATTGATGCCTTAACCCCTTCAGTACCAGTAGGGCTGGCAATCCATTTTAAAGCATTAATGGGGCTAGAACTGACTTCAATTAGCATTGAACCCCATTCATACCATAAATGCTTAGCCTTGTTGAGCTACGAGGTTTTAGTAAGCTGCTAATCTTGCTATCGCACAGAATATTTGGTCTGTAACCCCTAGTTGCACATCTGCTTATATAAAACACAGGCAAAGTATGCGATGTTCTTGAGGATGAAAGGGTTAAATGTATCATTTCAGTTCACCCTTATTTTTCAGATCCTCATCAGCTGCAGCTTACTCCTGCAGCACTGAGCGAAGGGATCAGGGCAGAAAGGTTTCTGCAGTTTTTAGGTGTTAAATAAATAAATGTCCAGTTTACAATAAGCTAACTCGTGCACAGAATTACTGGAAGCAGAGCTAGATACCATCTTATTGCGTAAGACGTTGATGCTGCTATACATAGTAACATATTTGGAATCGGGCTATGCTTCAACACCGTGCACACAAATCTAACAAGATATTTAAAAGGCGAGTATAAAAACTTATTGAGGGTACCTACTACCACAACTATTTGAGTCAGAGATTTGAGCCATGCAGGTTTAGTACCTGTTGGTCCAAAATAACAGTGCATTAGCAAGGCAACAAAAAACATCCTGATGCATTTGTGTAGCTGCTGTGATATATAGTGATGTTTTTTTTAAGGCTCTGATTCAAAGTTAAAATGTAATACATTATAAACTTCTATCCTAACCCTTTTGCTGCCTGGGGCATGCAATGCATTGCAATGATTTGGTAGATAAAGGGTTACAATTAATTCTAGCTGAAGTCACACAACAAAAGGAGTGTTGGAAACACCCTATAATTGACTGATGCTTTAAATAGTGATCACATAACCGGGTAGCAGTGTTCAGAAAGAAAAGAACTGAAAATTGAGGACATTGCTTCAAACCATGCTATTTCACTATCATAGGTTGTGAAAACCAAAGACTTGCTTCAGCACTGCTGCTAATCTCTTGAATCTAGAGCCCATCTGTTATAACCCCCCTTCCTTGCTGCCTTCCAGAAACAGGCTTGTTTTAAAATAAGATGTTCTGGTATTTGGGTTTTAGAAAGCAAAACAATTGTCCTTCCCCTCAGCATTAACATTAAATAAACAATGCTCCCCACTCCCGTTAAGCGCTGTACCCCCTGAGTGTCCTATTGCATATGACTGGCAACAGAGGGGTTATGTTAAAAAAAAAAAAAGTTCAAAATGGAGACATTTGCTGAAGAATACTGAAGTCTAGAAAAGGGAGCTGCTCTTAAAACCAATCCCTGAACAACAATGACAAACATAAAAAAATAAATAATTTCTACAGTGGGTGCTCTTGTAATACAGCCGGTCAAGGAATTCTCACAATCCTTTCTGCTGAGATGGAGAACTCCAGGCAAATCATTTGTTTTAAGCTTTTTATGCTTTGGAAGCGCTTGTAGGTGGCTTGGGGTGTGCTAGAGTGCCATTCCTACCAGTAAACAGTGGTAATGATTTAATCTTTTTGCTGCCGGGATGTGTAACACAATGCTCAGCAGTGTATTGCATGCCCCAGAAATGGGGTGAGCCCCTTTGAGCCTGGAGTTGACTTTGTACTCTCTACCCCAGCAGGGAAAAGGTTAACCCTCCAGAAAACAAAACACTGTTTGGAAGCTAGCTTTGAAGAATATTTTCCTTTTTTCCCCCTTTGTACATGACCTGCTGAAATTCGGTACAGTGTTTTTGTAGCTAACTTATTTTTGTCATGCACATATTGTACACTTGTTATGCACTAATTTTATATATCTTCTGTTTCCAGCAGTGCGCATTTAGGCCCACTTTTCACTGGCGGGATATCTCTTTATGCAATACCTCAATTTTTCATATTGCAAAGAGTAGCTTTTTGTACTTTTATTACGGAGAGATCTTCATATAACTTCATTTTTTAAGATAAATAATTTTAATAAATTTTTATTTTCTTATATTCTGCTTTTTATACATTTCAGTGCTCTGCATACATTTTGAACGATGGATGTCGTGCACTGGTAATGCTACTTTAGAATCTGCAGAGAAACAGAAGCATGTTGCTTCAAATATCCTAGCCCACACCAAACATTTGGTGTATATTTAATTTAAAGATTTACTAGATCTAATCCTAAGAGGTAAAAAAAACAAAAAACAGCATGAATGTGACAATTTAATCTTGTCTTTTAGTCCCTTGGAAAAACAAAAAAAAAGTAGCATAGAAATTTAATAAAGTAACAACTGAAAATGTATTCAGCTTCATGTTTTGTTTTTTTTTTGTTTTTTAAAGAATAAAAATTATACACAATTGCAGACCTTTTTGTTTGGTGAATGTTTAGCCATTTTAAATATTAACACAATTAATGTTAGGTGTTTTTAATGCAGAAATATTTCTGCTGTTTTGAAAGGTAAATTAAAGTTCAATTTAAAAAAATAAAAATAAAAAAAATTATAAGAAATAAAACCAGAACTTCTGGTACCAGATGTGTAATGTTAGTATGCATGACTAATATAAGGAAAAAAAATATTGTTATTCTACTAATATTCACTTGTTGTTATTGTGTGAAAAGCGTGTTTACAGATGACTTGGTAACACTTTAATTTACAGAGCATAAAGTACCATGAACTTACTGTGCGCTCGGAGTTGCCATTACATGGATACGTGGCTTTAGTAAAATGTATGCTATCAGATAATCGATCGCCTTTCAGGCCCATAGTTGGCACCTCAGTTTATTAGCTGGGGAATAAGCATGTGATTTATAGCATAAGCCCCTTGGGTCCCGTCACATGCCAAGAGTTATTTATTTATTCTTTTTTTGTTTTTCCAAAACCTGCGTTTTGCTGAAAGGGTCTGCCAGGCAGAGCAGTTCCCTTCAGCAGCAGAGGGGTTCACGCATCACATCACAGGGTGTTAACATGGTTATTTTCTGCACTGTAAAGCAAACCGCGTTGCTGATTGTGTTAACGTGATGAAACCCTCACTGCCCAATGCTTTGGCCTAGTATATACTTCTCCATACACAGACCTCTGCATAATGCAAGTTAAAACGTTTGCAGTGAATGACTTTAACATTGAAGAGAGAATGCTGTTGGAAAGGCTTGATGATCCCACCCTCTTTGTTTTTTTTTTTTGTTTTTTTTTTTTATTTTATTTTTTTTGAAGATTTAAGCCTTCTGTTAAAAGGTGATTTAAAACTTGAATGTGATAATAAATTGTGGCAAGTTGACCTTCAAGTTGTTATGTGCAATACTTATTTCTGACTTTTGAAAGATCTTTGCAGTGTAATTCTTCATTGTTTTTAATTGCAGGCATTTAAAAGATGTCGTTTTCTACTGTTCTAGTAATCCTCTTTCTTGCTGGTGTTTCTAAAGAAAAGAATCAGAAATCAATCTTTCTACTAATGTAAAACTGAGATTATTTTTTAAAAAAAAATTGAATAAAAGAGGTTTTGGTCATTGGCGTTATTTTGTTACCTTCTTTCAACCCCTGCAGCATTGAAGGGGCCTGGGACACATGTGTTTCAGGGCCCTCCAGCACTGCAACGGTTAAAGCTACTGTGATTGATAACATTGTAAGAATTGGGACAATATTGTATTCAACTGTTTTATTTTTTATATTTTTAAATTTAAAAAGCATAATTAGTTTTTATAATTTTCATCAGATTCCTTTGTTATATTTTTTGGAAGTGAAACTATTAACAAGTGGGTGTCTAGTTTTTACTAATCCCTAATGTTATCTTCTTTTCCAGTGTATTGCTCATTTA
The DNA here is from genome assembly GCF_040206685.1 of Ascaphus truei. NCBI lineage: Eukaryota > Metazoa > Chordata > Amphibia > Anura > Ascaphidae > Ascaphus > Ascaphus truei. The sequence goes on from NC_134487.1 coordinate 142,876,982, forward strand.
TCAGAAGGAAAAAAAGTTATTTAAGTATGTCAGTTAATTGTACCACTTGGCTGAATTTACACATAGTTTTTACTGTGTATGGGGAGGTTGTAGTATTTATTATAGCATTTTAAATAAAGGTAATTCATTTTTTTATTAAAGTCATTTTCACGTTTAAGTTCATATTTTTGTATGTTCTACTCTAATTAAGTTATATAACACAAGTTCCTTTTTTTAAAGAGTTCATTTGTTGAAGTGCTAGTGAAAAATTAATGTTATTAAATAGTTTGCAAATGACTATTTATACAAGTATGCATATAATTTTTAAATATTTGTAATGTGAGATGTTGAATGAATAAAACTTTTAACTCTATGAATGTGCATTTTTGTTTGCTTATCTACAAAGCTTATTTTTATATATTTGTTCTATGTAATTATGAAAGCAGATCAGATGTTCTTACATTTTTCATATTCAGACCACTTCAATTTGAATAGTTTGGGTGACCATTATAAATACATAGATACCATAGAATTCAAATTTTGAGCAAATCTATGTATCAACGCAATGAAGTGTATTTTAATGCACTCTTCCAGGTTCCAATGCTGGCACAGATAATTAGACTGGTGCAAATTACACAGCTTCACAGTAAATTAAATGAGGGCCTTAGTCATGTTAATAAAACCTTTCCTGTATTTAAGGTTCTAGCTTGCCCTCATAGTTTTCTTTTAAAAGACACAATAATTTCATAAACCATTTCCCCAAGCAAATCCTCACTCAACTTTAAAGAAGGATAGGGAGGGCAGGTTTATTTAGCCGGTTGGCATGCTTGGAGCGTTTCACGTCACTTTGGCAAATGTCTATTCCCTAAATTCCTCTAAAGTTCACTTCTACAAAAACAATTTCTCAATTAAGGGGGTACTCCTAGTAGGGGGCGACTTCAATACGGTCCTGAAAAGGAAATCTGATAGATCCTGTTCTCAGAGGAAGCACCCCAAATCCAAAGGCCCCAAGAGAATCAAAGGTTTTAGTAGATTTTTTGAAGGACCTACAAATAATGGATAACTTGAGAAACCATTATCCCTCAGCCAGGGACAATACATTTTTTTTCAGTTCTTCACACTTCGTATTCTTGCATTTAATTTTTTTCTGGTAGATGCACACTTAACATCACTGGTCTCATAGGCGGGTATTTCTAGCAACATGGGTGCAATGGGTGATATTTTAATCTCCAATCTGGCTCCCCTTTGTACAGTTAGACAATGTGTTCCTGATACTTGAATTGGAGAACGAACATAAACTTTTTTTTTTAATCCAACAGCACCGACCCTTTTCTACTATATGGGATGAATATAAAGCCATTATTAGGGCAGATGTATTTGAATAGCCTAACATTGAGCTATTGGCAGTCAGCGCAGCTCAAAGTTAATCATAAGATTTATCTTAGGCCATGCAATACACTTATTTACAAGGATAGAGCCACTCACTAGGTATCCCACAAGTAATGATCAAATATTTAGAGTAATATGAAAATGTAACGGGATATTGTAGTGCTAACAAAATATATATTTAAGTGAATACCCAAATGTTCACAATGAATTAGTGAAGGGTGGCTGCCATTAAGTATAAAAGACTACCTACGCCCGATAAACACTATACAAAAGAGGATATACTCGGCGACTAGTGATAAGTCCTTATGTAGTGTGATGATGGTCACACTGGTGTAATATACAACAGTTCTAGACAAATGTCCTGGTTGCAGCAATCAGAATTAAGTGATGATGGATTCCCAATGCAGGATACGAGATAAAAACATACTGTATATAGCATAATACTGTCAGGTAGTTGAAAAGCACAAAGTTTTGTGCTAAATAGGAACGTCAGAGTAATTAAATAAAAGTGACAGGTAAATGGAAAAAAAGAAGGTATATTTATTTTAAAAATATATAAAAACAAATACTATAACAGTACAATGTAACGACAATAATTGTCATAATGACAGCTTCCAATGACAATCCCCTGCAGTAAAACCGTAAAAGAGTTGTATATTACACCAGTGTGTGACCATCACACTACGTATGGACATTATCACTAGTCACCGAGTATATCCTCTTTTGTTTTATGAAAATGTAACAGGTACACTCTCTCCTCTGATGCAACCTACAGCACAGGGGTGCGCCCTGGTGAATGAAATGTCAAACAGGATGGGGGAATATTAAAGAAACGCAGATCTGCCATCAGAAAGCATTCACTTTGGGGAACTCCTACAAACCTAAATAATACTTTGCTTTTATTCTTATCTTAATATATAAAATCGAAAGGTTGGTACTAGCTGCGGTGAATCTGATTGGTCCTCAGCCTCTGGCCAATCAGATTGGTGGCTCTATGACGTCACCCGGCTCTATGACGTCACCCAACTCTCCCTCCCTCTCTCTCCCTCCCCCCCACCGGCTCCCGGACGGACGGGAAGCGCGGCACGGCCCTCCTGCCCCAGCCACCAACGCTCACTTCCCTCCCCGGCGGGGGGACAGGCAGTGGGCAGGCAGCCTCCGGAAGGACCCCCTTCCTCCTGCAGCTGCCCCCGGTAAGATGGCGCACAGCGGACAAGCGGGGGGTGGTATTCAGTCAGGAGAGGGGGGGGGAGAGAGTGAGTCAGGAGAGAGGGAGGGGAAGCCGGAACAGCTGTGAAGAGGGGGGGAAGGGAGTTGAGAGGGAGGATGGGGGAGGCAGAACATTACATCACGGACAACGTCGGGTATATCAGCTACTCTACAAAAAATGTGAACAAAAAACAGTGCAATGCAACAAATTTGCCAAATAGTGAAAGATATTACAAATATATAAAATCCAAGGTAAGTAGACCAAGTGTAGTGCACCCAGAAAAAAACAAACTATAATTTAGATAAATCCCTGCTTGGTTAAATTCTTGTGTGATAATACCACATTGGTTTTCTTAGTGTGTAAAAATGTATTGATCCTTGAATGTCAGAGGTCTTGGTAATGGAGAGAACACTGAATACTAATCCAGAGAAGGTAGAAATCTGATGTGAGGTGTGTTCTGTGAATAATCGATAACTAGACTGGATCCCAATATCTTGGTTGCTGCCTGTTCTGTATGGGTGAGATGATACAATGCTCATAAGTTTTTTAGCTACCTTCACTGACTACCACTACGATAATAGTGATTCAAAACGTTCTCAACTTATAGAATTTGTATTCTCATGCGTTGGACCTCCTAGAAATTCTACGTAAGGCAATAAAGCCATAAAACAAAGCACTTCCTTTTCCGCTCATAATATACATGCCATTAGATTATAAAACTGTTCCCTGATGTATGACCCATTAAAATCGGTGATTTCAAATATTTTACCAAAATCTTATGATAGGAAAATAAGTTGATCCTACAAAAAAGATACAGCCAAGGTTGTGTTCCTTCCTAAGCTCCTGTCCGCTTCCGAAACAAAACTCTCTGACCAAAGAACGAAACTCAATGAGCCTATCTCTGATGGCGAGAGCTATGGCAATGAAAGAATTAAAAAAAAAAAATGTCAATCCCCAGGCCCAGCTGGTTTCTCCAACGCCTACATACAAATGTGCAGTTATTCTTGATTCCCCATCTCACGCTTTATTTAACAGATTATTGGACGGGGCACTAGTTCCTGAAGCAATGGCCACAGCTAACATTGTGTTAATCATGAAGAAAGTTAAGGACCCCACCACCTGTGCCAGTTATCGCCCAATTTCCCTCAACACAAAAATTAAGCTCTATGCAAAGATCTTGGCCAATCGTTTAAATGAGCTCATGCCAATTTTAGCACATCATGATCAAATGGGATTTTTCCCCTCCAGGCTTCACCCAGACAATGTGTGAAGGACTGTGGACTTAACCTATAGGGCAGGAGTGTGCAAACTGGGGAGCACAATCATTTTTTGGGTGAGCGCGGTGGTTGCAGGAGTCCCATGCTCTTCTCCAAAGCATTTAAAGTAAACGCTGGGGAACGCGCAAGGCCTCTGTAACTTACTCACTTACCTTCTCTCCGGTGGCTTCAGGCGATGCGCCGTGAAATGACGCTGCGGGGTCATGTGACGTCATGTCACATGACCCCGTGACGTCATTTGACAGCACATCGCCATGACAATGCGGAATCATTTGACGCTGAATACCAGGTGGGGGGGGGAGCGATCACTGCGGTTGAGTACAGGGCCAAAAGGGGTGTCCCCTTTCTCCTCTCCTGTTTACTCGTTCCATTGAGCCCCTTGCTGTATTAATCAGGCAAAGCCCCAATATTTTTGACATTCCGATAGGCAATAAGGAATATAAGGTGTCTCTCTTTGCGGATGACATATTGCTGACTATCCAAACCTTTCACTGCTCTTCCTAACCTATTTCAAGATCTTAATCTCAGGCTTCAAGATTAACTAATCAAAGTTGTTACGATCGAATATAAATCATCTCCTCAAATTTATCAGTATCAATTTTGATGTTTCATTGCATGAAGACCTTCTCCCTTATCTTGGGATTAATATTTCTAAATTGTGCAAATTTCTCTATGGGTACAATTATCCTAAACTGATAAGGGATTTGAAGAGATCTTGAATCATGGAGCAAATACTGTACTTCCTGGATAGGCAAAATCGCTTTAGTCAAGATGAATCTCTTGCCTAGGTTAATGTACCTATCCACACACTACCTATCCCAGTGTCAAACAAAGAAATAAAGGAGGCTCCCTGCTTCAGATGGCTTAGCTGTCCCTAATCTTCTGAAATATTTACACGTATCCCAACTGGGACAGATGCTTTTGTGCAACTCCAAGAGGTACTCGAGAGATTGGGTGGACATCGAGAATTATATTTATGTACATGTTATATATATATGTACAGGCGAGACCACGACTATTCTAAAGTTTGCCTTAAACTAGCCCGGTTACATTCTGGGTATGTGCTGGGTGTAACCTGGCTAGTTTAAGGCAAGTTTAAGGCATTTCTGCATTGACTAATGACCCATAGGATTAACACAGCAGGGGTCCCTGGCAGTCCCATTGAGTTTGAATGAGACTGCCAGGGACCCCCGCTGTTAATATGATGGGCCATTAATCAATGCAGAAATGCTGTGTCTAGTTTAAGGCAAGTTTAAGGCATGTATCCAGCATGTACCTGGGTGTACCTGGGTCTTTTTGGCGATTGCCACTGGTTTGTGTTAGAATAGTCGCAGTCTCTGCTGTACAAATGTATGCTAGATGTACATATGTGCCCAGGCCAACATAAACTTGCTATAATGGCTCGCTGATAACTCCAGATAACTTGAAAAGAGGCTGATCTCCACAATTTATCACTCACTAAAAATGTTGAACCCACCACTAAATGTCTATATATGCCGAAGCTGGAGGCTGAGTTAAGGGATTCTTTAGATGTGGAGTGGAACTGTGAAGCTGCTGCCATGAACTCTATATACACAGTCATTAAAGAGAATGTATATAAACTGCTGTTTAGGTGGTATCTTATCCCTGCATGCTGTTAATAGTACCATGTCCTCTCTTCGTTTTCATGGCTGTGGCCAAAACGGCTCCATCTCACACATCTGGTGGTTCGGCCCAGTTTAGACTCCCACTATTGAGGCAGTTTTTTACTCTTATAAAGTCCCTTGTTGAACCACCCGTAGATTCAGACCCTTTTTGGGCAAGCCCCTCCTCCCCCAATTCGCCGAACTATTCTCAGAAACTCATGTCACATATTCTCCTGGCAACCAGGCGCTGTATCACTACGTGCTGTAACAAAAAAACAATTCCAGGCGCAAGTGTTATAAAATCTAGGGTGTTCTACAGTATGTGTTAACAATGGAAAGAAGAGCTTTTCTAAGGGAGAAGTCCCATACATTTTTCCCTAGTCTGGGGACCTTGGTTAGCTTTAAAAGGCAGAGCGGTGCCGGATCCCTGCCTGACCTTGTTATAACATTCTCCATTATGCGGGTTGGGATGATGGTCACTGGTGTGTCTGTTTCCTTCTAATGGGTGTGGGTTGAGCCGCAGGGACGAGGGGGGGGGGTGGGCTTATTGCCTCCCTTTTTTGTTACAGGTTACATGTTTCTGCGCAGCAGCTCGTTATGTATGCAACTTATTATGTACAGGTATATTTGTCTTGCCTTAAAGAAACTGTCGGGGAACAAAGATGATCATTGTGCACTTACATAAATATTAAGCTGCTATAATATGGAGCTCTTTTCTTCTTCTTCTTGGAACTCATACTGTAGTATACATATTGATCTATTAGGCAGCAAAACTATTGTTTCCCATGGGGCTTATTATAACTACTTGTTCTAGGTACAAATCACTACCAAATATCATTGCCACATCCTTAAAAAAAGGTCAAGTCCAATGCAAGAAGCTTAAAAATGTTTTGAAAGTCTTTTTTAAAACTAACAGTTGTGGCAGTTTTCACCAGGGATTTTGGCCTCATTGAGCAGTATGTGACCATTTTATTTCAGTGTAAAATAATTATCATAACTATTTCACTACTGCAAGTGACCTCGTCATGTAGTTCGCCAAATCATTGGATTGGTTTAATAATATCACACATTAAATAAATCAAAAGGTGACACACGGTGAGTGCTCATTTGCATGTCATTTCCCAGAATCCCTGGCTGCAGTGGAAGCACTGTATGCTAGGACATAATGGTGAAAGGCGCAGACCTGTCTGAGACATGTGAATGTCCTCACATGGGATATTTTTATTAAATAAATCTGTCTGCAAGCTCTAAAAATCCCACACATTACATTGTCAGTATTTTTTTCTCCCAGGTGTGCGACATACTAAAGAAAAGAAACTATAAAGTTGACCTTTTTAGCCAGGGAACAAATAATACTCCACCATCCTCCCTGATATCTTCAATATTCTCTCTGCTCAAATACAGATGTGACATATGACCCATGTCTTTGTCCATGCTTGCATTATACATTGTGGAAGCATTACCAGTACCAGTATGGAACATTTGTGATATGCTGTTATAGTGTATATATAACAGAGTAAGTGATGTAGAAATTGTAGCTTGATTTGGCATAGCATGCGTTAACTTTCCCACCTCGTAGAAACTGTACAATACCTATATATTTTGTTTCATAGACAAGTGTTCAGACAATACACTAAAAATTGCTTATCTCTTTGTCAGAGCACATAGGGAATGGTGCCCAGTGGATTGAAAGCTTGCTCAGTCAGACCGCTGTCCAAAAGGCATTCTGCTGGCCACAGGAAATTAAAGAGGAATAAAAGCTCTTGATGGCCCAGATGAAAGAAATGGATGACATCATGTCTTCCACTGCATAAAATAAATAGATACAGCTGAGCTCACTCATTTGGTTGGCATAAAACAGCCTTTAACCCCTTTGCTTCAACTCATTGCTGTGTTTAGCAGTTATAAAGGAAGGGAAACTAACAAATGTGAATTGGTATAAAACTGATTTTCATTTACATTTTAATGTTTCCTTTGTTAGTGAACTAAACATTTTGTTGAAACAGGTTTAAATTATACACTTAAGGTTTAACATTGCAGTCTTTGAGGACTTCATTCATTAGCGGTGTTATGTGACATATTAAATCTTCATTGTATGTATTAGAGTCCATAACCTGTTTGACCTAATCTCTAATAGGAAGCTTCCTCTGTGACTCCTTGCTAAGCAGGTGGTTGTTGGTGTACAGATAACTGAGCCCTTAGCTATGAGGTTAATTCAGTCCCAAGTAGCAAACTACCTCTGCCATAATCACATGCAATCCGTTATTTGTCTCTCCAATGTACACTAGTAGAGATGTCATTTTCCGAACCCTAATATGGCTGTAAATATGTATGTGCTTCTTGTCTGTCTAGTTTAGTGTGCTCAGGGTGTTGCGGAACCCGGGTGTGCCGCGACCCTTTGCTGGCTGCTCAGTGCAGTCAGTTGGTAGATTCAGCGCTGCCTGTAAATGTAAAGGCTGCTATTTTCCCTTCCTCTCTGTCGGTGTAATGGGAGCTCGCTGCAAACTGGACGGTAACGCGAGGTCGAGGGGAGGGGGGGGATTGGATACACCGACCTAGAGCTGCGAAGCTGCGTCCGGATTTCAAGTTTTGTAGTCAAGGATAGCCGGGTCGGGGTAGGAGAGGAGCGGATCATAGGGGTCACTTAGCCGAGGTCGAGGATTGGAGAGGTATGGATCATAGGGTCACTAGCCAGGGTCAAGGATTGGAGAGGTATGGATCGTAGGGGTCACAAGCCGGGTTGAGGGTAGGAGAAGTCAGCAAAGTCAGAACACGGCAAGGCAGGGCAACCACAAGGCAAGGCGAGACAGAGTGCTTGCGACCAGCACAAGATCACAAGTCATAATGCTCAGACAACATTCTGGTTGAAGAGGCTGAGCATAAATAGCAGGGACAGCCAATCAGGTGCAGAGCTGCACAGCAGGCAGGAACGAGGCTGGAGCCAATCAGGTGACCAGAGCTTGACGGGGCGGAGCCTGCGCCCGATCCTCACAGTCTGGCACATAGGAGACATACATTATTCTCCATCTCCAGACAGCTTAGGACGTGCCTGCCGAACAGCTGACTTGTTTAGGTGGGTGGGAAGGTGGGAGTAAATAGGGACGTAGTGAGGGCTCTGTGTGGGTAGGACAGTGTGATGGCTGTCTGTGGGAAGGGTGAGGGAGGTTTGTGCTTTATGTGGATTGGGGGAGGTGTGTGTCATATATGATTAAGAAAGTGGGTGTTTGTACTGTGTGAGAAGGGGGGGGTACATTTGGAGTCTGTTGAGAATAAATGTTGTGTAAGAAGAGGGTGGGTGAGTGTGATCGGTGTGTAATTGTTAAAAGGAGGGTGAGTAGGTTGCGTGTAAGCGAGGTGGGGATGAGTGAGGTCTGAAAGAACTTTGTCCAGAGACTTTAAAAATCCTTCAGGGGTGCCCCTTCTCAAAAAAAAAGGATGAGAATTACTGATCTAGTAATTCTGAAATATACCATGCTGGTTCAATGATGGGGTGTCCCCTTCTACCTCCCCCAGTTTTTCATTACATCTTCAGGTCTGCTTTCTCTGCTCCTCAGTAGTAGTATTAGTGATCCCCAGTCATAGGGGCCAGCATCATTTGCCAACCTGGTGTTATTTTTCCATATTCACACCACTTCAATTTTATTAATAGTTTGGGTGACCATTATACATACTTAGCTTTGCGCAAAAAATAGATCTGTGAGTACAGTCCTTTCAACATGTTCTCATTCTTACCTTCCTTATCCTGACATTGTACTTTGGCTTCCCTCTGTTAGCTCCTTAACTTTCTTTAAGGGACAAATAACTCCGGTATTATCCTTTTTATATAAAATGAGTTAAAAACAGCAAAGGAAAACTGTAATTTGTGCTCTTGATTGTTGCAGTCAGGTATCATATTGTATGAGTCACTAACCTATACATTTCATATGCTGAGATGCTTGGCAGTAAAGACCGCCCGGCTTCAATATCAGTGTCATACAATATTAATGCACACACATCCATGCTGCTGTTTGTTTGTAGTCATCCTTGGGTCAATAGTATCCATCAACATTTTATATTAGTTCGGCATGCAATATATTTCTGCAAGGGGCTGCACAATACAGGTTTTCCCAACAATGGAGTGTGAGCTCCAGTTATTGAGCAACTGTTAAGTTTCTATGACTTCTCATTGTAATGGTATTGTGTTGTGTATGAGCTGTATCATAACTACTGTACTGATTACATGCGTAGTATGTTGGAATACTGCAACTGATAAGCGGGACATGTTTCTCCATGCTTCTGTGCCACTCGCATTCATATATTTACAAGGCCACAATGTAAAACCTGTATAGATTCTACTTTGCATATACACATTTCTGATTTTATGTACCACATTGGGTGGACAAAGCACAGGGCACCATCTCTTACCTGGAGATTTGACATTGATAAATATGAGACCAGGGTATAAGCTAACAGCTTTGGATATCAGTATTTTTAGGCACAGTGCCTCCTGCCTTTAAGTAGCCATGTAGGTAGCCTTCTAAAAATGTATTTAGTTGGCCATGTAAGTAGCTTTAGAAATATGAATTCTTCATTATGTGGAGCACTTTGTTCCTCTGCTTAGACCAATGTACAATGGGAAACTGTTAAGTGTGGAATGGCAATTTAGTGCAATTCACAGCTGGTTCAAGACACTAGCAATGTGAGCATATCTTAACCCAGGTGGAAGTCACTTAACAAAAATGAATGTATTAAAGCAATTTAAAATCTATTGTTGATTTTTTTTTTTTAACATGGAAACAACAATAAAACATTCTTTTGAGGTTAAAGCCTTTAAAATCTGCCATGGACCATCATTTTTTTTCAAGTTTAAGGCACGTTCTATAGTGCCGTGCGCGTGCTACGCTGTGCGCGTGCTATGCCGTGCGTGCGCGCGGAATTTTAGTTGGCTGACATCAGCCTTTCTATACAAGCGTCGCGCGTGTGCACGGCAGGGAGCGGGGAGCCGACAGACAGCGGCGAAGATGAAGAAATTAATCTTTTCACGCCACTACCGGCTCTGAATGTATGTATATGTGTGTGTGTGTATGTATATGTGTGTGTATGTATATGTGTGTGTGTGTGTGTATGTATTTGTGTCTACACAAATGTAATAAATATATTATTTCTACCAATGTTTTTTTTTTAATAAATAATAAATTACACATACATACACATACATACACACACACACACACACACACACACACACAAACACTGTATATTCAACACTGTATACTCACACAGTATGCATATAAAAAGCATGCGGCACGTGCGTTCGCATAGGCACGCCCGGCCGCACGGCTTCATGCTGTATATAACAGCCCTAAGGTAGTGTGAATATGTGCCTGTTCATTTGCTTTTAACTTGATTAACAAGTTTTTTCCTTTACATTTGACAGATATGAGCAGAAACATTTTTGGAATTGTGACAAGTGACTGTTCTTTGCATTGGAATGCAGATGATGATCTCATATTAGTGTGCAAGTGTCATCTTCTGAGTGGTATTTATCACATTTGCAATTGTTCTTAATCTTTTCCCCTCTCTCTGTGGAGGTATTAACAGATCTCCCACTGCATGCAATCAGATGTAAGTGGCCAGGATGATCTGGCACCGACAGCTCTTCCGTGACAGATGTTGCTCTGCAAACTCTCCTACAATGGTCTCCATTCTAAAATCAATAAAATGTTCAGAGGTGGATTTTCTCTGCCCTCATTTCTACTGCATTGAGATGACACAACATGCCAGGCTGCGGCTGTGACTGCGAAGGCACTTCTCTCCTCTGTTGAAGTCCTGGTATTTGATTTAGCTTCTGACTGCATTTTTTTTTACCAGATAAACCGTAATGATTACTAGAGAATCAGGGCGATGTCTGCCGGGCATGTCCTGAACATGGTCTGGATATTCTTTTATTATTGTTTAAGAGTCGCCATCACATTCAATATTGCAGTATAACGGGAAAGGAAAGAGAATGACATGCATCACAATATAACATATGGATAATCTAACTGCAGATACAGTAGGTGGGGGCTGCTTCACTTAGAGCAGATTGTAATCTAAAACCAAAGATATTAAAGTGGCTCCAAATGATACTAAATAAGCTGATAAAGTCCTTGATTTGCTGCTCATTCCCTGTAGAGTGCAGCGTAATCAACGTGGCTTTTATCATGGAAAATATACTGTTTTGGCCACAAAACAAGGACAGAGAAAATCCATCATGACGTGGAATTGACAAGTATTTTATACAAAGGTCAATAGTGGACACAAGACGAGAACATTCTCGATGTATCTGTGATACACTGCAAAAGAATGCCTGTGGGTGTGATATTAGAAATGACATATTAATTGTTAATAACAATGCCTTTCCCTTTCTTGGAGCTCTGTGGGTTGTCATGGCAACGGGGTCATGTGTGAGTAGGTAGCCAACCAAGGCTGCATTAACATTTCATGCCACAGTGCTAGACTGAAAACATCTCAACCTGAAAGCTGCAGCTTCTCTCATAAAGGATGTTAGAGGTTTTCTGGGTGAGAGCTGAGATGTTACAACAGCATAGAAATCTGAACATATAGAAATAAAAAACAAAAGCAGTGAAAAGTCTTTCTTTTTCACGTCCCAGTTTAAAATAGATGCACATTATCGATTCTGGGCAAAGCCAATACGAGCAGGCCTCAGGGGAACATAGACATGATAGGGACTGAACTCAACTAGATATGGTCTCTGTAAAAGGCAAGCTTGTCATGGGCAGTAACTCAGCAGAGTAGTAGGTAAAATGACCAAAGACTTACCTATGACTCTTTGGAATTCTGTCCAGCAGGGATAACAAATCTCATTCTTTCCGATGCAAGGAAAAACACAGAATAGATTACCTATGTTATAAAAATACAAACAAATCTAAACTAAGGCACATGACAGTTCTTTATTTTCTCCCATTAATAAATGTAGTCCCACTTAACTTGAAAAAATATGTTTATGTTATAGATTTATTTTTTCTTTATCGTTCGAGTTGTGTTTAAAAAATACGATTGAAATAATCCAGTAGTCTTTTGTTTGGTGAAAATAGGTTTGCTTAGATTCCTGAATTGGCCATCATTTTAATTTTAGCATTTGTAAAAACTTTTCTTCAACTCCTCCTTGATCAATGCAGTGTTGCAATTGCTGCAACATTCTAGGAACATTAAGCTCTGAGCCCCTAACTACTGTATTAAGTAAAATATACTGTGGGTGTTACTTATGTAGCCCTTTTTCCCTCTAACGTGCTGTCGGGATCTGAGCCTCCGCTACTGGGAGCCTAGGGTAACAAATATACTTAGTGGCAGCGCCTCCACCTGCACGGGATCCCAGTTGGATGGGATAACCCGAGCAGGAACTATTAATAATAGTCCACAGATTATAAGAATAACAATAATAACATTTACTGTGAGCAATAACCATAAACCACATACAGGCAATAGCAATACTAATGGTTACAGCTATACCTCGCCGCCCAGGGCGTTGTCCCACCACCATGTATCCCCACACCGTGTCCACAGTACCAGATGTGTCCTTTGGTTACTTCACCCAATAAGTGTCCCCAAAAGATGCCCACCCCTCTGGCGTGATCAGCACCTTACTATACTGGTGTTGGTGCACGTTTGGTGAATGGTACCTGCCGGGTATGTCCACAACGGGCGCACTAACAACAAGAAGCAGGGGATCCGCCGATACAACGATATCCTCCGCTGGATGGGATGTCTCCCTGTGGAGTGATTTCCGCAATGATGGTCGCTCCCTCTCTGGCAGTCTGGTCACAGACTGCAGCAGCAATAGTTCAAATGAAACCACTGTGGCCCTAAGCTGGCTAATCATTAAAAAGGCAGGATCCCTAAATGAAGGGGCCTTCCCTAAAGCAGCCACAATCTAGGGTGAGTTGGGGCCTAACTGGGGCCTAAGGGATCTCTGGCCTAGTACAGAGGGTCACAGACCCTGCACCTATACAACCTCCCCTAGCTGTGTCCCAGCTCCATCTGACAGCAAGCCCTCAGAGCACCAACTGTAACAACTGCCTCAGCAAAGAATCCTAATACTCCATTGGCCAAGCCTAGTCACCTGACTCCGCAGCAACCTCCTTTCTCCCAAGCTGCAGCGGAGGTAAAAGCCAAACCAGGGAACACAGGCCACACTTAGTAGATGTAACCCTCCTTTGGGATTACTTTGATCACTTAAGGGGTTAAGGGCCTTAGAGGGTTAACTGTGTGGGTTGCTGCAAGGTAACGTTCTGTCTCATCAAATGGTAGGAGGTACTAGGCACATACTTAGCCACCCATTTTCTAGAAGGTGTTTAGCCTCTCATCTGGTACAAGATATTAAGTATATTTCTAGACACTCCCACTGTAGGCATGGTGACCTGTGATGTCACTAGTGAGTATATATAGAACTGTAGAAGGTTCTAGAGGGTGGTTCCCAGGAAGAGAGTAAGAGATCGGGGATCTCATTGTATATAGAGTATGTCCTGTTTAAATGTAGAACTATATGTGTAGTGATGTATGGTCACCTATGTTGTTTTACAGTTAGGGAATGTGTTCCTTATTTAAGATAGGGCAACACTAGGAGGGAGAGGTGTGTCTCAGCCAATAAAGGGGATGTGCATTGTACTCCATAGGAACTTCCTTGAATATGGACATCAGAGTATTAAAATGTGAGACAGCTGAGGTCTTGAAAGAACTTAAACTGGTGGTGGCTTTGAAAGTGTCTGGTAGGATGTTCCAGTTTTGGGGTGCACGGTAAGAGAAGGAGGAGCGGCCGGATTCTTTGTTGAACCTTGAGACCGTGAACAGTGTTTTGGAGTCAGATCTCAGGTGATAAGAGCTGCATGTAGTAGGAGTGAGGAGCTTTGTCAGATAGACGGGTTGGTTGGCCAGAAAGTATTTGAAGGGAAGACACGAAACATTTACCTTGTGTCTAGACTCAAGGGAGAGCCAATCTAGTCATTTTGGAGCATTTCGCAGGGGTGTGTTGTAGGTACATTGTAGGAGGTGTCTAGTTTGCTAAGGTGAGTTTGCGGTGGTGTACTATTTAATATCTCTGTAACAGGGACATGTCCCTGTTTAAATAAAGCAGACCATGTAAATGCGTAGTGCTATAGACTTCACAACAGTAGGATAAATGAATAAACAGATACTTGCGGGGGGGACCCCTAAACATAAACTTGATAGAAGACAGGTACTGGGTTGCAATCCTGGACGATGAGCTCACAAATTAGTGACGCTGTGGTGAACAATGATACCAGGAAAAATAAGCATAATAACACCCTATGATGTACCAGATGTCTAAATAAAGTCCTGAATAGGAAAACATGTAGCAAGCGATTAACTCACTCTGAGTGCTGCAACGGCCATGCGATCCACAGGTAAGGGGTCCCCAGGTGTGCTTCCGTCCGAAGGGTAGACTTGTAGAAGGGAAGAAAGCTGGAAGAGCACTACTGTAAGCATCAAAAAAGTAGTAGAGAGGAAGGTGCGTATCCATAAAAAATTATTTAATGGTCATGGAAAAAAGGGCAATGGAGAGCCCCACCAACGTTTCACGCTTCACAGAGCGCTTTCTCAAGGTATACATATCACAACTTTATTAACATATATATGAAACGGGTTTTCTGGACTGGCCTGACCCACCCAATCTCATATTGGCCCCTGTGGTCTAACCAGTCCCCATTACAGTGTGATGTCTGGTGGTGCACCTGTTGGCAACAGGACTCCTGAGTCTCCCGCATGATGGTGTGTGGGGATTGCCAACCCAGACAGGCAGCTGAGGTAGTGTGCTTGAGTCCTACCTAGATCCAGTGCAGCGCCTCCACCTCATCAGGATCCCAGTGTCCGCTTGTGGATGGTCCTGGTGAGGAACTCCTCTGTGGTGCTTCTCTCTGTGCAATTACTCCACACTTACACACGAGAGTATCTTTCAACAGGGTCATCTTTATTGAGGGATGTGGGCTAGCTGCCCCTTGCAGTAAGTGTTCTAGCCACTCATAGTTGCTCAGCGGCTTCCCTCTGAAAGGTATATTCCTCCTTGATTAGGGATTCCCTATCCCCGTAGGGGTATCTACCCTGTGCCAGGTCCCTGGTCACAGTCTCATGATTCCGCAGCTTATAACATAACCACTCTTCGCTCCTTCCTGAACTGGAAAGACCCTATTATCTAATACTCCAACAGCTTAGCAACCACTAACTTTTGATCAGTGCTGTGCCTTATGTATCCTCTGGGGGCTGACACAACTCTGACATCACTAACCATAGAGTCAGAGCCTGTGACCACTCCCATCCATACATAGGGCACCTCACCAGGGTGTGAGGGCAAACCACAATGATTACTGCTGGCATGCCCATAACTTACCAGGTCTTACTGTCAGCAGGAGAGATGACTGCAGCCATTTTACAGCCTGGCTACATATATATAGACACACAGATACATTACTAGCCAATACTCACAGCACACATGTGGTCCGCCCTCTCTGATTACTGATAGTCTTCTGATGTGTGTACTTTAATTAACATATGTACAAGGGTGACGCCATCTGCCTCCGCCCCTAACTACTAATCCGGAGGCATGCAAGGTCTAGCAACCCCCAGTGGTATGCGCTTGCGCAGTAACCGACTGAGGGAAAGTCCTCCATGTCAATGGAAGCCGTGGGGCGCGGGGGAAGTACGTCATCAAGTGACCCTGTACACATGCATCGGTAATGCTCTAAATGTGCGTGCATCTAAACCTTCTAGGATACTAGTTCCTACCAGCAAGGGTGACGCCATCTGCCTCTGCCCCCAACTACTAATCCGGAGGCATGTGAGGTCTAGCAACCCCCAGTGGTACGCGCTTGCGCAGTAACCAATTGGGGGAAAGTCATCCAAGTCAATGGAAGCCGTGGGGCACGGGGAAAGTACGTCATCAAGTGACCCTGCATATATGAATCGATAATGTTCTAAGTGCGCGCACATCTAAACCTTCCAGGAGACTAGTCCCTCCCCGCAGACGGAGCAGACCCAGTGAGCCACGGACCATCGGCAGAGTGCGCTTGCGCAATACCAGCCTATGCGCCGGAGGCTCACAGAATACCCCGAATGCGGGGTGGGAGAGTAGAAACCGGAATGCAAGTACAGAGAGTGACCACAAAATGGGCTGTGAAGTACAAAAACATGACACTATTGGAATGAATAAACTTTAAAATATATGTATTAACAAAGAAAACATATTTGTGAAAATATTTGTAAAAAAAAAAAACCTTTTTCTTACACTACTCTATTGTGAATGATGTTAATCAACCAGAGGGGGTCACATAAAAATATATCACTTTACATATGTATAGTCAAACCAAAAACCCTGATTTGTAAGGGAACTGACGGTAAATAAACTGAGTGGATAAATAATAGCGAACCTAGAACATGAGATATTAAATAAAGCAGCCTCAGAGCTCCGAGAATCCAGCAGAGAGATAGTTAATTGCAGCCACTCATTTAAATAGTCTCTACCTGGACTAATGAGAGCTCTGTAAAAAGCCTCATGTGAGACAAAGGAGAGAGGGATTCCTTAGCTCACATTTGGGCTGATAGAAGGAGAGCAGAGAAGCCTGCACAGGGACACTGTCTTGAGCACAAAGTCTGTGCTGAGATCAAACATCCAGACCACCAGAGACCTATATTTCCTGGAACCTGCCAGAGACTGACATGGAGGGCCACCTGCGTAAGGTACCTCCTGAGACTTTGGGGAGATAGGCTGGTAATGAGAATATCCCTCCAGTCCTGGAGATAGGGTCTGGGGAAATAAGTTATCCCTTACAAAGGGATAGGGGTTTGTTATTTTGTTGTTTTTGTATGTTTTGCCTGGATAAAGGAACAGGCTCAATAAAGCCAAGATATAATTTCATCCTAAAACAGTCTCCGTTTGCATACCTCTGCACACATCTCTTACAGTCCCCATAATGGCAATCAGATTTCTCCCTGGATCAACATAATTCCCATGAGGTTTACATATGTAATGCACTTTCCCCCACCCCCTGGGAGATATGGTGATTACAGTGTATGTGGTGCGTTACCTGTGGCTCACAGGAGGCCTGAACCTCCGCTGCTGGGAGCCTGGGGTGTGCCTGATCCGTCTGGTGACAGCGCCTCCACCTGTATGGAATCCTACATTGTTGGATAACCCCATTACAGGACCCCATGCAATGATACACACACTGATAGTAATAATAACAGTTTACTGCATACATAAGAAGAATAACGAACAGTAGTACCACATCCCCACCAACTAGGCCTCGCAGGGACGTAACCCCACAGTGACCTCCAACCAATGTCCCCACCTGATGGGTTATTCCTCCAAAGTACTGAGGGCCCATGGGCACCAAACCAACCTGGTGTCCACAAGCAGCAACCCACCCAAATGTGTGTGACAGCACTGCCCACAAGAGCTGAAGGTGTTATAGTTGGTGCACTTGGAGTACCTGCCAAGGTGATCCTACACCCGGGTATGGCCGGTAGATAATGCGGATCTACTGATCCAGCGATGTCGGCGCAGCCTCCGTCTCTACGTGGGGTGGTATCCCGCGTGGATGATTCCACCATGAAGAAAGTCTCTCTCCTCATTGGGGTGATCCGGTCTCAGACCACCAAGGGCCAGGTCGCAACTGCGTCCTGGCGTTTCCCCTCGCGCTTAGGCTACAGGGCAAGGTCTCTATCTATGGGGGGCCCCTGCAGCAGCCACAAGCTAACATGGGGAGTCCGGACCTAGCTGGGGCCTATGTGAGGTCTCTGGTCTAGTCCAGGGGTCACAGACACCCTGCACACACAACCTACCCTATCCTGCTCCCAGCTCCGACTGGCATGGCTGCAAGCACGCCAAAAGTATTAACTCAGTTGCAGGGATTCCTCGCAGCCCTATTGGCTGCTGTGTAGCACCTGATCTAGCAGCCCCAGGGGCTGCTGGGAACTGTAGTTCCCCTGTAGGGCTTTGCCTAACATGGCCGCCGCTCCTATCCCTTACTGCGCATTTGTGCACCTCTGTGTAATGGCCGCCGCACTGTGGACCAATCCGCGCATGCGCAACTTGTACTGCGCGTGTGCGCTTATCACCAATATGGCGGCGTCCTGCAACGGGTGCCAGCGGGAACCTCAGGTGACTCGGTCACCTCTTTATCGACCGCCGCGCACCCTCACACTCCCTGCTCCTGCCGGACGCCTCCCCTCACAGCGACGGCATGTGACAGACTGTGCTCTTCTGTCAGTGATACCAGGTGCTGAAGCACCTGGCAAGTAACCCCATCTACAAGTGTACCAAGAGTAGCACTTCTTGTAGGCAACGCTGTCACACATACATTGGGTGGGTTGGTTCCTGCCTCTGCGTGTATGTGTGTGCGTGCGCCTCTGTGTGTGTTTGCGTGTGTCTCTCTTGCCTCTGTGTGTGCCTCTGGTGCGTGTGTGTGTGTGCCGGCCTCTGTGTGTGTGTGTGTGTGTGTCTCCCACTGTGTGTGTGCATGCGTGCCTCTGTGTGTGTGTGTGTGTGCCTGCCTCTGTGTGTGTGTCTGCCTCTGTGTGTGTGTATGTGCCTGCCTCTGTGTGTGTGTCTGCCTCTGTGTGTGTGCGTGCGTGCCTCTGTGTGTGCCTGTCTCTCTGTGTGTGTGTCTACCTCTGTGTGTGTGTGTGTGTGTGTGTGTACCTGTCTGTGTGTGTGTGTGTGTGTCTGCCTCTGTGTGTGTGTGCCTGCCTCTGTGTGTGTGTGTGTGTGCGTCTACCTCTCTGTGTGTGTGTGTGTACCTGTCTGTGTGTGTGTGTCTGCCTCTGTGTGTGTACCTGCCTCTGTGTGTGTGTCTGCCTCTGTGTGTGTGTGTGTGTGTGCCTGCCTCTGTGTGTGTGTCTGCCTCTGTGTGTGTGCTTGCGTGCCTCTGTGTGTGCCTGTCTCTGTGTGTGTGTCTACCTCTGTGTGTGTGTGTGTGTGTGTGTGTGCCTGCCTTTGTGTGTGTGTGTGTGTGTGTGTGTGCCTGTCTGTGTGTGTGTGTGTGCCTGCCTCTGTGTGTGTGTGTCTGCCTGTGTGTGTGTGTGCCTGCCTGTGTGTGTGTGTGCCTGCCTCTGTGTGTGTGTGTCTGCCTCTGTGTGTGTGTCTGCCTCTGTGTGTGTGTATGTGCCTGCCTCTGTGTGTGTGTCTGCCTCTGTGTGTGTGTGTTTGTGTGTCTGCCTCTGTGTGTGTGTGTGTGTCTGCCTCTGTGTGTGTGTGTCTGCCTCTGGGTGTGTGTGTCTGCCGGTGCCTCTGTCTCCCAAGCGCCGAGTCCGGTCGCCACTGCGCAAGTGCGCCAGACTCTGTCCACCACTGTGCATGTGCGTCGACTCCGGCCGCCACTGTGCATGTGCGCCAGACTCCGGCGACCACTGCGCATGTGAGAACGCGCGACAGCAACGTGCGACGGGTGCGAGTGACGGGGCACGCCTATTAGTATTGTGACATCACTCGTATTACGGTTTTTCGTTACAACGCAAGGATTTTTCCCCATGAAAACCTTGTAGGTGCCGGCAAAGAAGTTTCACTTCAAAAACCCCAAAAACATGGAAACCCACATAAGACAGGAGACCAAAATAAGTTAAAACTGATAGGGTTTAATGTTACACTAAAGTAAACAAGACTGGGGGGAAAAATGAACACCAATAATTTATGGTAGCTAGGGGGACAAACAAAAAACAAGGGCAAAGGGAATAATAAGAAAAAATAAAGTTAGCTGCGAGGACTGCAGTGCCCCACACCTCTGGAATGCCTTCCCCTCAGTACCCGACTAGCACCCTCTCTATCCACCTTTAATACCCACATTAAGACACACCTGCTTAAAGAAGCATATGAATAGCACTGTGGATTTTCTGAACACATGATACATAAAGCTTGGCCCCCTGCAGACGTACTGTTGCGGCAGCTTTTATTCTTACAAATCACTGGCTTTTACCTGGCTTGTTCCTGGAATGCCACGCTGTTCACCTGGAGCATGCCGCGCTCCTTTTGCGTTCCCAGCCAGGGGTCATGCCCGGCTGACGCGCGGTTGATGGGTTTATTGATAATGGTTCGGATTTAAATAGGCTGCAATGCTTCGCGTGTCCGCCAGATGGCAGAAATTCATGAATTGTAATGCGCCGAATCAGTAATGTGTCGGCTTGCAGGTGTTTCGTTTAAAAAAGATACTGTACCACAGTGCGCTATTGTAACTTGGCCTTGGCCTTGAGACTGAAGGAAGAGTTGCCAAAATGTATCAATTTAGGCTTTTCATATTAAAGAAAGACAAAGACCAGTTTCAGTTTGTGTTACACTATTCTGCAGAGACCCACCATGAGTGTTCAAGTGCAGCCCGCTTTCCAAAAACCTGACAGAAGTTACGCGTATTTGATATGGGCCGCGATTAAAGCAACAGATGATAAGATGGCAACAGTTGCTCAAATGTATCAGTATTTTATCGAAAACTATGACTTTTACAAATTTTCGCCAACTCCTCATACGTGGAAGCGTGCAGTAAGAAAAAGGTTATGTAGCGACCCCTGTTTTCACCGTATTGAGCCCCAATTTGTTGGAGGGTATTGTGTGTGTCACCGGATTTTTCCCGTATCTATGATCATGGAGGCGGCAAAAGGCGAAGGGTCATGTTAAAACCAACTAAGAAGCGACAGTCGCTGCCAAGCAATGCACCAGCACCAGCACCGGCTTCCAATGACGGTCCCACTGTCAGTGACAACCCTGAGCCTGAGCCTGAGCCTGAGTCGGATTTGGCGTGCAGTTTTGATGAAGCTTGCATGTACCTAAGCGATTTCCAGCCTCCCCAGCTGACTACAGGTGGACTAGTCCCGCTGCAAACTGTCGACGTGGATGATGAAGAAAGCTGGACTGGCAATGGACCGGCGCCGGCGCCAGCTGAATGGCAAAATATCACCTTGCATGACCCCCAGAACCGGAGGTACCAAAAGACAGTTTAAAAGCACATTACCAAAGTGGCTTTTTTTCTGCCATGCAAGTCAATGGCAGAAACCTGCACTTTAACATTACCCTGACTCCGTTCTGTTGCCACGAGAGGGTCGCAATTTGCCATGCAATCCTGCCGCAACTTGGACTACATGGTGACCGAATCTGAGCCCTCTAGGTCGAACAGAACCGGAGTTGTGGGTTCCAGGTTTCTGCTCATTCTGACTTAGCCGGTTCAAAGCTTTCTCCGCCATTACGCTCAATGGTAGGACCCTCCTCGCCGGCGTGACCCTTTCTCGCCGCCATTACTGCTCGGACCCTGTTGGGGTCAAGTGAGGGGGTTCCTAACATCTAGGGGCAAAATGTATTTTATTTCTAGGCGCCCTAGAACAGAAGTTCCCACGCCAATTGACCTAGTTCCCACGCCAATTGCCGTAGTTCCTACGCCAATTGCGTGACCAGGCAGTAAAAAAACAGTGCAGCAAGCCTCTACATTTGTTACACTGTCAAAGGAGCAAAAGGAAACAATGTGAGGCAATTCAACATGTTCTTTTATTGGTAGGGTCAGTACATAAACATTTATTTCCAAATACTGTACAATGTTGTAACATTTAAAGTGCACAGCAATTCTAACCATCAACACACAATAATACATTCTGCAGCCTTTATTAAATTCTTCTGCCACAAAACATTTTTGGTGCATGGGGCACAGGGAGTTAAAGTGACTTGCTTTTTACGTACTGTATTTGGGGGTTGTCTTTGGGGGTTTATTCATCAAATTATTATGATGAACTGCCTTTTGAAATTACAGTGCTGTTAACTATTTCAGCCACACACCTCCAGAGTTTTTAATCCCTCCCTAGCCAAGCGTCAATCGGCTGAGTCACCCTATCCTACCAACCCCCTCTCTCCACTGGGTCGTTAACCTTCTGCATATTGCCATTGTGTTCTTAATCCACCCATAGCCGAGCTACAAACACTCAGTACGCCTGCGTCTAATCACACCATCCCCCTCCCCCAACCCTTAGAGGCCTGTTGTTTGAACGGTAATGCTTCGGAAAATCCCCTCTCGAATTTGAAATGTAAATCTGATGTGCAAAGCACTGTGAGAATTGAGAGTACACTGATACTGTATTTCATCAGGGTGTGAAAATATTTGTCAGTCACTATGGTTTACAGTCACATGTTTTAAATACAATACAATTCATTCTCTAATATCTTTAAAATAAAAATATATAAATCCTGTATATACAGTAAGTATAATGTAACATAATCTGTTCTATGGGTCTGAGCGGGTTGAAATTTGCCTGGTCCTCATGCGGGAGGACCCTTGCCATAGTGGCAAAATATCACCTTGCATGACCCCCAGAACCGGAGGTACCAAAAGACAGTTTAAAAGCACATTACCAAAGTGGCTTTTTTTCTGCCATGCAAGTCAATGGCAGAAACCTGCACTTTAACATTACCCTGACTCCGTTCTGTTGCCACGAGAGGGTCGCAATTTGCCATGCAATCCTGCCGCAACTAGGACTACATGGTGACCGAATCTGAGCCCTCTAGGTCGAACAGAACCGGAGTTGTGGGTTCCAGGTTTCTGCTCATTCTGACTTAGCCGGTTCAAAGCTTTCTCCGCCATTACGCTCAATGGTAGGACCCTCCTCGCCGGCGTGACCCTTTCTCGCCGCCATTACTGCTCGGACCCTGTTGGGGTCAAGTGAGGGGGTTCCTAACATCTAGGGGCAAAATGTATTTTATTTCTAGGCGCCCTAGAACAGAAGTTCCCACGCCAATTGACCTAGTTCCCACGCCAATTGCCGTAGTTCCTACGCCAATTGCGTGACCAGGCAGTAAAAAAACAGTGCAGCAAGCCTCTACATTTGTTACACTGTCAAAGGAGCAAATGGAAACAATGTGAGGCAATTCAACATGTTCTTTTATTGGTAGGGTCAGTACATAAACATTTATTTCCAAATACTGTACAATGTTGTAACATTTAAAGTGCACAGCAATTCTAACCATCAACACACAATAATACATTCTGCAGCCTTTATTAAATTCTTCTGCCACAAAACATTTTTGGTGCATGGGGCACAGGGAGTTAAAGTGACTTGCTTTTTATGTACTGTATTTGGGGGTTGTCTTTGGGGGTTTATTCATCAAATTATTATGATGAACTGCCTTTTGAAATTACAGTGCTGTTAACTATTTCAGCCACACACCTCCAGAGTTTTTAATCCCTCCCTAGCCAAGCGTCAATCGGCTGAGTCACCCTATCCTACCAACCCCCTCTCACCACTGGGTCGTTAACCTTCTGCATATTGCCATTGTGTTCTTAATCCACCCATAGCCGAGCTACAAACACTCAGTACGCCTGCGTCTAATCACACCATCCCCCTCCCCCAACCCTTAGAGGCCTGTTGTTTGAACGGTAATGCTTCGGAAAATCCCCTCTCGAATTTGAAATGTAAATCTGATGTGCAAAGCACTGTGAGAATTGAGAGTACACTGATACTGTATTTCATCAGGGTGTGAAAATATTTGTCAGTCACTATGGTTTACAGTCACATGTTTTAAATACAATACAGTACATTCTTTAATATCTTTAAAATAAATATATATAAATCCTGTATATACAGTAAGTATAATGTAACATAATCTGTTCTATGGGTCTGAGCGGGTTGAAATTTACCTGGTCCTCATGCGGGAGGACCCTTGCCATAGTGGCAAAATATCAGCCTTGCACGACCCCCGGAACCGGAGGTACCAAAAGACAGTTTAAAAGCACATTACCAAAGTGGCTTTTTTTCTGCCATGCAAGTCAATGGCAGAAACCTGAACTTTAACATCACCCTGACTCTGTTCTGTTGCCACGAGAGGGTCGCAATTTGCCATGCAACAGGCCTCTAAGGGTTGGACGAGGGGGATGATGTGATTAGACGCAGGCGTACTGAGTGTTTGTTAAAAACTCTGGAGGTGTGTGGCTGAAATAGTTCAGATTCGGTCACCATGTAGTCCTAGTTGCGGCAGGATTGCATGGCAAATTGCAACCCTCTCGTGGCAACAGAACAGAGTCAGGGTGATGTTAAAGTTCAGGTTTCTGCCATTGACTTGCATGGCAGAAAAAAAGCCACTTTGGTAATGTGCTTTTAAACTGTCTTTTGGTACCTCCGGTTCCGGGGGTCGTGCAAGGCTGATATTTTGCCACTATGGCAAGGGTCCTCCCGCATGAGGACCAGGTAAATTTCAACCCGCTCAGACCCACAGAACGAGTTATTTTACATTATATTCGCGCAATTGGCATGGGAACTACTTAGGGCCGCGGTCAAGTTCACGGGCAATTGGCGTGGGAACTTCTGTTCTAGGGCACCTAGAAATAAAATTATTTTTGCCCATAGATGTTAGGCACTGTATACCACTGTACAGTATACTGTAGAAGACACATAATGACACGATACTGAACATGTAGAATAAATGCATAGTTTTATTTATTCGGGTTTATTACACAGTATACTGTACGGCCGGAAAACATCAGCATACAGTACAATATTATCCATCGAAATCCCCCCATTAGCCGTTTTCTTTTCTGATGAAAAACAAAAAGAAAAGTTTTAATGTACAGTAATGGTCAGCCCCCTAAAGAAGTACCCAGCCAGCCCCACCAAAATAATATGGCAACAAGACAGTATTCACCATAGAATTAAAATTCATTTTCCCCCAGATGTTAGGAACCCCCTCACTTCACCCCAACAGGGTCCGAGCATGTACAGTACAGTACTGTACTTTAAAATAAATTAAATATGCAATTTTACTATTACTGCGCGCGCACGCACAGACTGTGTACTGTAGGTTGAACGGCGAAGGTATTAGACTTCAGAGACAACAGCTCGCAAACGCCCCCATGCGTTTTTACACGGCATTGCAGTATTGCAGCCAGCAGGAATAAAATGCTTAAATCACAGCCGCGAAAATAACGCAATACACCCTGGGAGAAAACGACACAAAACCGCACATCACCGGGATATTCTGAAATTCGCGGAGCTAGCCAAGTAAGAATAAAGTTGGTCGCCACTGTACTTACCAGAACTCCCTCCTACTGTCTCTGTACATTCTCCATACCTACCAATTAGACTATAAGCTCCCCGGGGCAGGGACTCCTCTTCCTTAATGTTACTTTTATATCTAAAGCACTTATTCCCATGATCTGTTATTTATATTATCTGTTATTTATTTGATTACCACATGTATTACTACTGAGAAGCGCTATGTACATTAATGGCGCTATATAAATAAAGACATACAATACAATACAATACAGTACCTGCAAAAGCGATAGTAGTAGGGGACAAACAAAAAGCAGGGGAATATAGTGCAGAGAGAATATCAAGACAAACACAAGAAGGTACCTGTAGACAGGGCCGCCAACAGAAATCATGGGGCCCAGGACAAATTAAAGGAGCAGGCCCCCCCCCACCCCAAACCATAGCGCACTTACCACGGAAAAAAATTAGCGCGCAACTTTTACTTATCTGTTTTCTTATTGTAATACGGAAAAAAACATTACAATGCAGTCTGTTTATTTTAATATTTTCAACAAAAGACAAAGATACCCAATGCTACATCCAATGTGACAAAAGTCCTCCGGGGATTCAGTATGGGTCTGGGGGGGGGTTAAGTATGGGCCTGGGGGGGTAGGAGGGTTTAAGTATGGGCAAGGGGGGGTTATTGTATGGGCCTAAGGGGTAGAGTACAGTATGGGACTAAAATGAATTACAGAACCTCTCTTCAACTGGTCCGCGGTCGGGGCCTTCGATCGGTCTGTGAGGGGGCTTTCAACTGGCCCGTGGGGGGGGGGATTTCAACAAGCCCAGAGGGGGGAGCCTTCAACCGGCCCACGGGGAAACTTCAACTGGCCCGCGCTTCAACCGTCCAGGTGGGGGGGGGGGGGTTTGGGGGTGGAAGGGGGGAGCCTTCAACCGGCCGGAGGTGGGGAGGGCTTCAATTGGCCTGTGGTGGAGCTAGTTTTGGAGGGGAGATGGAAGGCACATGGGTGGGTGACTGATGCCTGGGTGGGTGACTGACTGCCTTTTTGGTTTACTGACTGTCTGGGTGGGTCACTGACCTTGACTGGGTGGATGCTGCTGCCTTGCCTTGCTTTCCCCCTCTGCCCCCTATCCCTGCGGCTGCTGCCTAGGGCGGGAGGTAGGCTCGGGGGTGCGGGATATAGGCTGGGGGGGACGAGACTGGTGGGCTGATTCCCACAGGAGCTTCTAGTTCCCCCCCCCCCCCCGGCAGCATCCACTTCCCCCCCTCCGGAAGCATCTACTTCCCACCCCCCTGACAGCATCTACTTTCCCCCTCCCCCCCTGAAGCATCTACTCGCCCCCCAGACAGCATCTACTTTTCCTCCCCCAGCAGCATTTAGTTCCCCCCCCCAGCAGCATCTATTTCCCCCCCGGCAGTATCTAGTTCACCCCCCGCCCACCCCCCCTGGCAGCATTTAGTCCGTCCATCCCCTGGCAGCATCTGGTTCCCCCGGCCCATGGTCCCCGGTTCCCGTGACTGCTACCCGGGGCAGGAAACTGGCGTGGGGGAAGCTGGGTTCGCAGGCATGCCACTTCCCACGTTGGGAGCGGGGGGGGGGGAGCGGATCCACATGGCTGCTGCTGCTCGGGCGGGAGGAACAAGGCCGGACACCTTGCGCATGCGCGCCGAGACATCTGCTGTGCGCATGCGCGCCGAGACATCTGCTGTTCACATGCTGCCGGGTATCGCCGGCATTTTTGTTTACCTGACACTTTTTTTTAAAACACTTGCACTGCATGGGGCCCGGACTCACCGGGCCCGGGACGCCAACTCCGGCAGACCCCCCCTGTTGGTGGGCCTGCCTGTAAATCTGCAGAACCAGAAGGCAGATGAAAGAGAACAGGGAAAGACGCAGCGCTAGGCAACAGAGAATAAACAGATAGCTGCTCTGTAAACATAAAGTTGACTAGCAAAGAACTAGCAGACTGGGTAGGGTTTAATATGGAAAATAGCTGAAGCGCTCAAATGCAGGTATATCTCAAAATGATAATAAGCCAGACCACTGTACCAGGGTACTAACAATTGATATAGTACCTATTGTGTCATATAATGGGTACTATCCTCCTGAAGACAGGTGGTGTGTGGTGCAACCCACTCACCATATGTCTCATTGGCAGGTTCCCCTGAAAAATATGCAAATACTCACATCCTGGTAGGGCAGGCAGGCAGGCTGTGCAGCTACTCAATGCAATACAGGGAAAAGGGAGACCAAAAAGCGCACCAGCACAAACGGAGCAGGAAGAAACCAGAACAAAAAAATTATTAAAAGGGCACTTTAATGTGGCAAAAGACCCATCCAATGCATTTCGAACGTCGCAGCGTTCTTTTTCAAAACCTTTATGAAACCTTTTTGAAAAAGAACGCTGCGACGTTCGAAATGCATTGGATGGGTCTTTTGCCACATTAAAGTGCCCTTTTAATCAATTTTTTGTTCTGGTTTCTTCCTGCTCCGTTTGTGCTGGTGCGCTTTTTGGTCTCCCTTTTCCCTGGGTAGGGTTTAATACTCAAACTAAAATGGTCACTGGCGTCATGGACTGTTCTAGTTCTACTGGTCCTGGGTCTGCTTAACTCCTCTGGGCACCCCTACAGTTCTACAATGAGTACTGCGGGAGGGAATCTTGACAATGTATTGTACGAAGATGTCATGTTCCAAGAACCAAATCAGCAACGTGAGAACTCTGGACAATTTTTATTTAAGTGTAGATTCATTGTAGGTTGGTTCACTAAGGAAAGGTATTTAAGAGAGCTGGAAAGAAGCAATATTTAATATACAATATACAGTATAATCAGCGGTGCGCAAAGTGGGGGGGCGGTTTTGTCCGGGGGGGCGCGGGCGGTTGCAGAGGCCCCGCGCTCTTCCCTGGGGCATTTAAATTAAATGCCAGGGGATCGCGTGAGGCCCCGGCAACTCTAAAACTTACCTGGACTCTGCCAGTGTCACTCGTATCCATGGTAACATGGAGGTCATGTGACATGATGTCCAACACATCAAATGATGCTGCGGGTCACGTGGCCAAATGACGCCACGCGAGGTGGCGAGGGGGGCTCAGAACAGAGAGGAGCAGGCGGGGAGGGGGGCGCAGCAAAAAAAGTTTGCGCGCCCCCGCAGTATATGAAAGCGTGAAATAATGGGTAAGTGAAATTGTAGCAAAAGGACAAAGATAAGGAACAATAAACTGTAATTAAATTGGTACAACAGCAAGAGATATGAGAGAGAAAATAGAAGAGGAAAGTGGTAGGAAAAAGCTGGAGAGTGAACAAACTTTTTACAGTGTAAATTAAACATAGACAAGAGAGGTTCTTGGGAGGTCTGTTACAATGCACTGTATATCCAGCACTGACCAGTTGTGGAGTGATGTGTGATAATGGTAACATGTTTGTTGGAGCAGCCTTTTAACCACTCTTTACACTCTCCGTTGTAACTATTTCCTTTATACTGTCTCATTCTAAATACGTCAGTTTATATATTTCAGGGGCTTGGGAGTAAGTATGTGGTAGCCACTTTCATTGCTTCGCAATGTGTAGCTAGTCCTTTTTGGCGGTGAGAGGTTTAATATATTTTTCAGACAGGCATTTATTTTTAGACCTTACATTTATAATTGACAGACCCAGTCTAATTCACTAAAATGATCAGAAAGAAGATGCTGTACAGAGTTAAAGTGCAGCATAATAAGTGCTGAATTACATTAGTTTTCTTTACCAGATGCCTCATCATCCACCAATAATCCCATCCCCAGCTCTCCGTGTACTGTACATGTGCAACAACAAGCATTCTAACGACATTCAGCAAGCCAATAGTTGAAGCCAATGTGAGTAGGTTAGATACATGGCTCCCAAAAACATCCATTTGTTATTGGGGACAATACAGTATGCATGAAGTCTTCCTGTCTTCCTGTTTTCTTTGAATGGAGCAATCTGTCCTTCCAGTTTGGAGCCATGCAGTTAACCTAGACATGAGCATAGATGGTAGCAAAAGAAAACTTCCTTCTACGCATCAATATTTAAGACCAGAAGAAAAAGTGGTAGAAGAATATGCCAAATAAGGGATGAACCTATTTTCATAGACTGCTTTGTGAAATGTAATGTGATCAAGGTCCTCATATGCGATCAAGGTCACTGCTTTGTTAGCATGTTCTTGTATAGCGCTGCTAGTTAAATGTATCGCTTTACAGAGACATTATTGCAGGCACAGGTCCCTGCCCCGTGGAGCTTACAATCTATGTTTTGGTGCCTGAGGCACAGGGAGATAAGGTGACTTGCCCAAGGTCACAAGGAGCTGACACCGGGAACTGAACCAGGCTCCCCTGCTTCAAACTCTCAGTGCCAGTCAGTGTCTGTACTCACTGGGCAACTCCTTCTCCATGTATCATCATCATATTCGTCATCTTGCTCACCATACTGAAGAGTTGATAACACTGATGTTGGCGACAATAGTGTATATATAGAAATAACACCCATTATAAGTTTTGATAAGGCTAAAGCTGGTGATGCATTCATATTCTCTTTGAACTGCAAGGAATGAAAACAGCTCAACCATTATAAAGGACAGAGCATCTGCATTTTCTGCTTGCGCCTTACCTCTAATCGCAGGAGTGTGCAAACTTTATCTCCTGTGCCTCCCTGACAGCTGTCCCACCCTCCTCGCAGCCCCCCCCCCTCCTTACCTTGACTCCGGCATTCTGATGTCACAACGTCATGTTGCCATGGCAACGCGGCATCACGTGACCCCGCGGCATCATTTCGCACAGCGTTGCCATGGCAACGCATCACCAGTAGCCATCTAAGTCAAGGTAAGGGAAGTTATAGGGGCCTTCGCCGCTTCCCCGGCATTTAATTTAAATGCCTTCTGGAAGAGCGCGGGGCCTCTGTATCCACCGTGCCCCCCGCACAGAATCTCCAGAGAAGCGCCCCCCCAGTTTGCACACCCCTTCTCTAATGTACTCAGGTGCAGTGTGTGTAGCCGTCTGCCTAGTATACAACCCATAACATCTGTTGTAGAAAACAATGCACAAATCCAGCAGTGGTAAGGGAGAGAAATCAGATTCTGGTCATGCTGGAGCTGGCTAAGATTGGTGACAATAGTACAATTCTGGCTTAGGCAAGACAGGCAATTGTCTTCTGTCCAAAAACTGGGGGCAATAAGTACAGATGTAGCATGTGACATTGTACCCATTGATAACATGACAAATCCCATTACAACTCAGAATATCCTAGTTTACACCGAACTCCCTGGCTGTGATGGTGCAGAATATCACATCATATCTCATCATATCCAAACGGAAGGAACATTGAAGCCTGGTACATCTGTACACTTCATCTGGCATCTGGCAAGACCACCTTTAACTATTAGAACCTGATTCATTTTACAAGATTTCCAAGTACATGGAAGTGCTTGCTGGAGATATTGCCACTAATGGCTCCAAAAAGTCCACTAGAGGGTAAGTACGTTCAGGATAATATTAGATGGTGTCTGGTGCTACGGTATGTGTCTTCATCTTCCCCTGATCCTTTTTTTAAATGTAGTACATTTTGTTAAAAGTAAAATAAGTAGGCATGGAGGGGCCCTGTTCCAGGTTTACATAAAGTTCTAAATAAAGTCCACATTGAAAAATTATTTGTAACTTGGGAACCATGGATTGAAACAAATGAGAAACCCTACATTTGATGCTTCTATTTTAACTTCATAAGACTGAGATTCTCTTGCCTTATTTAACATCCAGGTAAAACCTATACATGTAATATGAAATGAATAATTCATTTCAATGACCAAGGGTGGGGTCGCCGACACCGGCTGACGCCCACACCGAGGTTCGCACAATCTACTCTATTTTGTTTGACTCCTGAAAGGCTGTTTTAGACCTATCCTGGGATTGTATGAGCCTGTTCCATTAAGATTGAATAATACTGTACCCCACCCCTACTTTCCATTGAACTTATTTTCTTTTTCTGCACTCCTTACCTTTCCTGACTCACTCTCTCTTTTTTTTCTGTACCCTTACTACGTGCAAATCAAATAAAAATGTCAGTTGTAAAATAAGTTGAACTGATGAACAATGAAAAGAAAAATGTCACGAGGACAATACATGAGCCATGTATGTCAGGGGAGAATGTGAAAGAACAGAAGAAAGAATGTACAGTATTTTAAAAAAACATAGAAGTATCTTATCTGTCCTGGGCTTCTTTAACGCATGGGTGTGCAAATTGGGGGACGCTAGATTTTCGGGGGGGGGGCAGCAGTTATAGAGATCCCACGCTCTCCCCCAGGCATTTAAATTAAATTTAAGGGGACCGTACGAGGCCTCTATAACACACTTACCTTCCCTTCCAACGACTTGACGCCAGGTTACCATGACGACATATGACGCCGCGGGGTCACGTAATGTCATGTTACCATGGCAACGTGATGTCACATGACCCGTGCTTCATTTGATGCTGGGCCGGGAGGGTGGGAGGAGGGGGGTGTGAGGGGGGTTGCGAGGCACTGAGGAGAGCTGGCAGGGGTGTGCACAGGGAAAAGTTTGTGCATCCCTGCTCTAACGAATATCTTGTTGTCAGGTGAGGTACTGCATACACCAGCACAAATGCAAGGAGGTAGGCATATGTTGAAGATCAGGGGTAGTCAACTCTTCGACTGAGCCACTGATTGACCACCTGTGCTTAAGCAAGGATATCCTGATAACCTGACCTGTTGGTAGCCCTTGAGGACTGGAGTTGGCTAGCCCTACTGTAGATCAACGTGATATGCCTTGAAAAAGGGCGTCAGACACTACTTTTTAATTAAATAATAAAAATTACACTTTTAATTGGAGAAAAGATTAAGTGGTTATAATGTCATTTTAGCATATGTATGGAAAGGGGAAAGAAGTAAAGTGGATAAGCCGTCTGTTGCTCATCAGGTTGCCGCATAAACCAGGACACATTTCTGAAATGTTAGAATAAATACGGTCCGCCATCAGAACACCTGAGCATGAAGTAGTCCTCCATTGGAATTAGACATTTTATAAACTACATATACTTTGGTAATGAGTCACAGAAAGTCACAAAGCTTTGATCAGCATACTGTATGTAAAGAGAGTGTTTCCTTAATCCACACTAGTGACAATTTAAGATTTAGTTTTGTTAGTCGAATTACATGTGAAATAAGTGCCTGCCTCAGGTAAAACTCAAGAAACATAGCAAACATCAGAGGAAACAAATTTTAATCTTAAAATCATCATGAATGCTGATAATATGTCTACAGCAGTAGCCTCTCCTTGCAGCAAGAATACAAATTTACATGCCGAAATCTGCAGATAATTTACATATGAGTAATCAACACTTTGCTACTGTAGTCTCCTACCAAGAGACCCACTTAGATCACTTTAACAACTAACAAAAGGTTCCTTTCCCACAAACATTTCCACTAAACTATGATCAACACCTCAAGAACAGGGAGACGATCGTAAGGCCACTTTAGCTTCGCTAAGCAAAATGATATAGAATTATTATGGATGCAAACAATTTCGTATTAATTCAAAGATTTGGGTAGAATATCTCATCCCAGCAGATCTCTTAACCCGTGCCCTCCCGGAAGGACCTGCGCACTACTGGGCGGATAATAAAACGCACAGCAAAGAGCAAGAGAGATGCTGCAAATCCTACAGCATTGTCGCCTGAAGCTTGCTTTGCCTGGCTGGGAGTTGTGAGTCATATAAATAATTATCCATGGGTTGTGCTTCTATTTTGGTACATTGCTTCATAACATATAATCTTTTAATGCTTCACTTTCAAGCCCATGTGATGCTTTTATGACATTGCATGATTTGCCAGAGATGAAAGATTCAGTTACAGAAAAAGAGTGGGTCTGGGGGTGTGGGAATGGCTGGGACATATAAAGGTAGCCTATACCGTATGCCCTTATTGACCCAATTTTGCAAAACATTGGGAAATTCACAGTTTATTCCCCGTGAAAAATCAAACTTTTTAAAAAGTCCGCAAGCAGTTTGACTGGTAAATGTTGACAACCTGAAATGTGGGTTTTTGCAGGAGAGAAGTAAGAGAGAGGACGATTCTTTAAATGTTACTGTGAAAAGCTTTGGTCACATGGTGTCCTCCTGTCGCACACCCTTGCTGATCCTTATCTTGCTTGTATCTTCATGAATCTAATGGCTGATGTGGAATTTTCGCCATTGTTTGTTAAAATAACAATGTACTCTCCTACAACATTTTGACTTGTTCATTCATTTAAAATGGCTGCGGTGTAGACAGAATTATACACTTTTTTTCCTAATCTATACATTTTAAATTGAGTGGCAGATCGTATTCATTATTTTGAGAAGTCACTTTTTTTTACAACGTGGATGTGGTCTATTGTGTTGTACTGTAGTCAATGTGAAATCCAGCTTGTTCCTTAGGCTACCATTTCATAGTAACTTTTCTTACATCTTCAGTTATACTTATGTCGTTGGTCTTGGACAGCTCTGTATATTCAACGCTCTTTGGGATCATATTTTGTCGTTTCCTCAGTAACTGTTTTGTCTCATCTGCTATTTTCTTATCCTATTTTTTGTTACTGACTCTTCACAAGTGTTTCATAAAAGTTATTCAGCTTTATTTTAATGCTCTGCTGTTATACTTGAAGTTCTTATGCTGATTGTTTTTGTCTTCTGTTTAATCAGTTTTCTTCTTAATTTCTTTGCATTCAAATGTAATTAGTAGCAAACCAATTGTTTATCACTTAATGTGTCAAACCAGTAAAGGACAGTGCAATCTTCAATCATGTTGTTTCTTGTTAGCTAGGATATAGTCAGTTTTATTCTTTTCTCCACTGGGTCGTATTTCATGTCCATTTTCTATTTAGAAGAATGAATTCATGACATAGAAGTTTTCATTTTCTGTAAATCCTGTCAATCTGTCTCTATGTTGATTCCTATTGCCATAACCATGCTTACGTCTTTCTGCTGTGCCCCAATCTTCGCATTGAAATCCCCCATAATGATCTTGAGGTGGTTGATTTGATGGTAGTCTTCCAATGTATTGCATGTATAACTTGATGCTTGGGGCACACACATGGATGAGTTGAAACTTGTATTTCTTTGTCAACTGAATGATTATTCTTAATTTATATGAGCTTGTACACTTCACTACAGTATGTTGTATTTCCATTTCTTGTTAATGATGAAGCCTACTACACTGATTCAACTTGCTGTACCTCTATAATATACAGTAGTAGGTGTTCGCTTTTAAACTCATCTTTTTTTTCTAACTTCACTAAGGCCAACAATATCCCATTTAATATTTTGAAGCTGGTCTTCCAGTTCTAAAAGTGGTGCTTCACTGAGGAGTCTGGCAGTTGTAGGCAGTCAGATTGAGGTTTGAATGACAACTCATATTTAATCTTACTGTACAGTAGTTCATTCCAAACACCCTCTGCCCTAATGCATTCTTCCTGAACACTGTCAAGCCCAGGAGCAATCAAACCTCAATAGACTGAGGGCGATCACTTTCCAGTCTGTTATGTTTGAGGGTTGAGGCCTTGCGTGCCATGCCGGCCTCAACTGCATGTCAATTCCCAGTGGTTCCCACTTTAGCCCAGTATATTGTTCAAGCGTTTACTATAGGATGGTTAAATCTGCCAGCCCAAGTGTGACTATACATCTTCTTGAACACCCATTGCCACCTTCCTTCCATATTGAGGCAGTGAGATAAAGGTTTGAGGGAAGGATATATATATATATATATATATACAGTGTTCGACAAATCTATACATTTACATGCCCCGGGCGAGTGGATTTAACATTGTGGCGAGCTCCTATTGGCCAAGCAGCACACGTGTGGTACTAGGTGGCGAGTAGATTTTTTTGTTCGGCGAGTAGATTTTTTGGTGATTTGTCGACCACTGAATATATATATATATAGTCAAATAGAACAGTTGGCACTCCTTAGGTGCTGATAGGCTGTAGGTGCTTGCCCCATATGGATAATATAGACATACGTTACCGTTCCAAGGTCTGGTAAAGCAAGAGACAGCACTCAATTGTAGAAAACTTCACAAAGTGTATTGGTGAAAATAGTGGTACATCAAGAAACCCAACGTTTCGGTCCTCCAAAATGGGACCTTCCTCAGGGGGATACAAGGTACCTTATGTCTATATATATATATATATATATATATATATATATATATACACACAGGGGTGTTCCTCACAGCAGATGTAGCCGCAGCAACGCAGTATGAACAAGTAGGTGGCACAAATGCCAACGTTTCGGTCCTCACAGGGGGACATCACACTTCTCAAGGTGTAAGGACCAAAACGTTGGCATTTGTGCCACCTACTCCAGTACAATCTTTCTGAAAAGTACCTCATAGTGCTATTTCATTCCTACTGCGTTGCTGTGCTGTGAGGAACACCCCTGCCTGTTAACTACTGCCAAGGGATATGCACCTATCTTTTACTGCATACTAGTGAGTGCCAACTACTCTCCATTGACTTTATATATATAGTCAATCATGAAAAAGGGAAATTATACAGCTCTAAAAGATGTACATCAAATGTTAATCCTAAACCAATAGGAGATATTGATCAACACAACAAAGTCTAGCTGAATTTGAAATATTCCTGGGGTCTCAACAGCTTCTGTGGAGTTAACCAATTTCCAAAGGGGTCTAAAAAACAAAAAGCAGAAGCAAATGCTCCATAGTGTATTAGCATTTTAATACATATGCTAGGTTGAAGAAACCTTAAAAATGCAATCACAAATAAATGTGATAAAATCGCATTGTAGAAAAACCTGATAACAGATAGGGATCTCTGCTTTGCTGTGACTGTGGGACCTCACTGGAAACAAGATGTATCAGCTCTCTGCTGCAACCTCTGGTCTGGACGGCTTCCGTCAGGCTCTGTCGCGATGTAGCAGTGTCCCAGGGGAGTATATATATATATACTTATACATATATGTAGCCCTGGCTGATTTTGGGCTATAAGTCTGCACTCCTCCTGGCATAATCCCTGGTAAGGGCATGTTGCCAGGAGTAATCATGGGTTTTCCCTACACCTCTGCAGCTCAGTGAGTCACAGAGAAGGTTGTGTGATCAGGCCTGTTGTCCAGTCAGGGGCAAGGGGTTGGTTCCTGCTGGATCTGTACTTAAGGGGTTGCACTTCCTGAATTTAATAAGTCTGCCTCTACTTTGAGAAAGGCATAGTCTATCCTTGAGCAGTGTGCAGGGCTCTGCATACTGTGTGCCCTCCCTTAGGGGAGCGGTGGGAGACTGTTCCCCTTACTCTATCAGAGAGTAAGGGAAGAGGTAGGGCTGCTCCTGGTGCCCACAGGCTGGGTGTGTAGGTCCAGGGACATCCTGAGGGTGTAGGCCCTAAGAGATGATGATTGACTGCTGTGCTGTGTGCATAGAGAATAAAGAGATCCTGTTTAATATACTTCTTGCCTAAGAATGAAATCTATCAGGAAGAAGGAGAAAGAGACTCAAGCAGGGATTTCTCCCCTTATCCTGGGGACTGCAAGAGATGGAGGCGCTGTCACCGTGAGTACGAGTCAGGTTATACCCCAGAAGCCTGTCCTGTTGCTATCCCCTAACATCATGCGGGAGACTCAGGACTACTGGTTATCAGCAGGTATGCACCACACTGCTCCAAGTAACCAGTATACTGTTCCCCGTAATAGACCCTATCTGCGATTGGGGGGGGACGGGACAGGGTTACATATATATATATATATATATATATAGATAGATAGATAGATAGATAGATAGATAGATAGATAGATAGATAGATATACACAAATATCAAGAATGTTCAGGGCACTCAGCTGGGAAAATCAAAGGAAATAAACTTATCTGCTCAGTGATGGTGCTTGCGGTGAAGCCAGGATCACCATCCAGCAGCAAAAATAGATAGATTCTATATAGATATAAATATATTTTTTTCTTTGTATTGATCAAATTTGTATTGCATATGTGATTAATACAAACCAAAAGTTATGTATTATGACCATTTTCAATACTTACCACATTCTGAAAACACCAGCCAATATGTCAGGTGGTCAACAGCATAAACCGGGAAAAAAGAACAGCCTTGGACAGTGAAAAAAGTTTGTTGTGCTCCTAAAATGTGAGAAAAAATAAATAAATATTTGTTTGAAGTGAATATTCCAAGTCACGCCTTTTGAAGTCACAGTTATATGTAAGTAAAAGCATTCACATGCTCTATTATACTAACATTAGTTTAAGTCTGTAATGGCGTGGCAAATTAGGGTCTGTTAGGACCAGTATGTCAGGCCAGAGTCTGCACTCATGTTAAGCTTCCATTTTGTATGGTCATAACTAGTTAAGATTCTGTAGTCAGCCTTTTTGCTGAAATATAATTCATAAATGCACTCAGTTTCTCTGCTAAATTGCATTTCATTCTCCCTGGCCAGGATATTACTAGATACTTTTGTGTGGTCAATTTCCTGGTGTTTTAGTAGAATATAATAGAATGGTTCTCTGCAAGAAGCAAGGTAGTGAAATAAAGTTGCTAAGACTCAAGGTCTCTTTTGATAACAGACAATGAATAAGCTATGTATTTAGACAATTGCTTGTATTGAAAAAAGACACGTCTCAAAAGTCACGCCACTAATATGTCCTGCCCCTAAATCACGCCTCTAATCAAAGCTACGCCCAAGACACACCTAGTATACGCCCAGGACACGCCTATGATACGCCTCTAACCAATATCTTTTTTTATTCTGTATAAAAACCATTACCCTATGAGTAATAAATTGAGACAAAGGATTTGAAACCTGGCGTGCGTTACGTTTCATTTTGTTCGTCTCCCAGGCCTGATAAGGTTCATCAAAGATCGAAGATAACAGTTGCAGGGCGTGAAAGCTTCCTGGGAAGTCTGCTGCAAACAGGTGCAGATAGTGTATCCAGTCACAAGGCTTCAGTGTACCTGGCAGAGGAAAGGTTCCTCTCGGTTCTGGAGCGTGGGTGAAGGAATAACGGATTTTCCTTTCAGTTTTGGCATCTAGAAGTGGGAAATTCACAAAGGTGGTGAGTATATATGTAAATTTTAATATATTTTGCTTCACCCCCTCTGGGAATTTAATAGACCTAAATTGTGACTGAAGAATTGGGATAGGCCCTTTTAAACAGAATTTTTGGTAAGAGTCCAGTAAATTCTGTGCACGACTGGACTGTTATCTCTGATCTAGCTGAACGACCATTGTATATTGTGTAAGTATAAATATTGCAATTATTTGTCATAATTAAGCTGTTTTTCTTTAAGCTACTAATGGGTGCTTGCATGAGTAAGAATGACTCTGGACGGAAGCCTAGGAATGTACAATTTTTAAATGCGAGTGTAAATCTGGTCTGATTCCTGAGGAATTTGTTGCTCAGACAGCTAGTCATTACCCGTTTTGTCGAATATGCAGAAGGTTGTTCTCGGCAGAATAATGGTGTCTGTTTTAATTGTGGTGGTTTTGGTCATTGGCAGAGAGTGTGCCACTATCAGTGAGAAGCAGGGAAGTGCTGCTTTGCCCGTGAGGGCTCAGAGTGAAAGTCTCTGTAAAAAAAAAAAAAAAAAAACACCGCTACTTTATGTAAAGCTTGTTTGTAACCCTGATGAATTTTTTCTTGAATGATTTCTTGTGTGAAAGATACTCTGTGGTTATGCTGATTATCATCTGTACAAAAAATATGAATATTAGTTGCTCATGATGAAATCTAAATTTTAAAAGGTTTTAAAAAGGTGTACACCGAATATAGAGAGAAATACCTCACAACAAAAAGGGAGTATATTCAGCTCGGTCCCTGGTTATAGTTTGAAAGGTTTATTCGTCCTGGCCAGGCGGATACTTTTTAAACCGGACACATTTCTTTTCGTATGTGGTATTTCTATCTTAATAAAAGGAGGGGCACAGCCTCTCCCTTACAGTTTAAAGAATGCGAAGCATTCACATTAAAATTAACTAGCTGTGCTTAAGCAGTTTATTCATGAGTACAAAGGTAATGTAGAACTGTCTTCTTTTCAGTAAAGCAGTAAGATAACACATTTCAATTTTATTTCTACAGGATTAAGATATGTCTGGGTTGTTTTTGTTTAAAATGCTGGTAAGAGCTCATAAGCACTGTTTGAATTAATATATTGCATTATATATGTATATAACGCCATTAATGTACATAGCGCTTCAAAAGGAGGGTGTCCGTGGTGTGAGCGGAGTGTGATAATATCTGCCTTTAGCAGCATGGAGGTCAGTTATTTTAGCGAGAATTGTCTCCGTTAAATAAGCAGTGTAGAAGCCATACAAGACAGGTAGGGTCAAACTTGCTGTTTATTTAGTCATGGTATAACTGTTGCATGTTTAAAGATATTTTGTTTAGCTTAAAAGAGGGCATAGTTAAAACGGGATAGAAATTGTATTGATGGAAGTTTGCAGGAATATGAGATTTCTTTCAGAAGGCATTCAGGGGAATGAGTGAAAGAATGTTGCATGCTCTTGTTGGCATAGATTTGGTGTTTATAAGTAATTTAAAATATTCCCGTTATTTAATTTTTGAAAGACCATACAAAATGCAGTTTTAGGACAGCGTGGAAAGCTTCATATTTAACATTAAACTAATGTTACAATCCCCTGCGTGAGGATTAATCCAGCAGTTAATATGAATTAGACAGTGAAACCCATTGTCCGTTATCTGTACTGTGAAATTTCTGGCTGTTTTCCCAGAAAGAAAAAAAAAAGCGCTTTGAATATTATTATTATTATTTTTTTCTTTTTAAAGTCAGAGTGTCTTTTAAAGTGAATGCTGGCCATGTGCTCAGCACTTTGCAAAGAGTTCAAAATTATTTGTCTATTTTAAAAGGAAATCTTTTGCTCAGGATTTCAGGATTTTTTCTTATATGGTAAATGCCACAGTTGTTAAAAGACCTACTGCAGGCTTTTTCTTTTAACACAAGCAGTAAATATTTTTGTAGTCACATACAAATCTATTTACCAGTTTAATTTTGCTATATATCAAAGCAACCTGTTTTCATAATTTTTTTTTTTTGTATTTTTGTATTTTTGTTCACATATATAGATAATATATGAACAAAAGAGGGGAGACACATACATAGGTTATTGAATTTATTATAACAATGTTAACTCCAAGAGCTGACAGGCCCCTGGTAAATAATAATACCTTTGCAGATGTCACAGCAAAGCAGGTAGCAAGCCGTCCCTATGTTGAGGGATATATAATATCTGCCAAATTTATCATTTTGTAACCATTTATTTGTTTTTGGGTATGTCCTGGAAATAGAGTTAAAGGACAGGGGATATATTATTGCAAGTGTAATTGCATAAGTGAACAGGGTATATATTATATACAGGGCATTTCACATTTTTAGCAGAATAGTTACAGTGGAGTGTTTGAGGTGAAAGCCAGGAGTGACTGTGGGTGTGGGACAATAGCCATGAGTGCAGGCTGTTGGGATGCTTGATTTGTGGGGCGAGTTTTAAGGTTAGTTAGTATTAAATGACTAAAAGGTTGACACCATTTGCATCAGAGAAAATTGCAGATGGCAGTTAGGTATGAATGAGAGTAAGCGTGTATTGGGAGAAGAGAGATTGATTTGTAATTTGAAACAGTATTTTTGTCCCCATTTTTGTAGATTGGGACAACTCTAGCAGTTTTCCAGGTCTTAGGGATATGGCCTGCAGACAGGATAGAGTTGATTATGGAAGCAATTGGTTTGGCACAGGCTGAGGTACCAAGTTTTAGGAACTTGGATTGTAGCAAAGTCAAGTCCATATTGGTTGCTTAATTTAAAATTTGAGGAGCGTTAATAGGGAATATCTCTGTTTAATATTGCGGATGCTAATAATAGTAGTAACCATATTAATACAAGAATTTATTTCTAGGTATAAATTCTCTCCCTATGAGACATTTATGGGATGAGTTATGACCATCAGTAGTTCAAAGTAACGAATTAAGGACCATGTTATTGGTAATAAAACAATTAATAAGTGTTGCATGCAACTAATATATATTTTTGAGTCTTTCTAGGCACAGGTTAAAGCTGAAAGTGCACCTACGCAAGACGGGTTAATGGTCAAGCATTTTCTACGCAAGCACGCTCTTCATCCCAGATGAAAAGGCCATTTAAATACTACTCATCACCAGCATTACAGTAAAAATTTCTTATCATCATGGATACACATCACGCACGTCAAAATAGTGCCAGCCTAGGCACAAACAGCTAATAAAGACAAAGACATAGCACCTGCAAATAAGTGTTTTGATGGACACAATACTCTCTGACCACTAATCATCAAGGGAGAAAGGTTATAGGCAAAAATGTCCAGGCCTCAACACACAAACTTTGAACTTTTTATTTTTACAGGTTTTTATTATTTTTCAGTTACAATGTATGCTCCATTATGTTTGTGTACGTGGCGTCCCATAAGGATGACAAAATAGTATAAGGTATTATTTGTTTAACTTTGTTTATTTTGTTTGGATTTCTAGGTTAATAGAATCTCCCTGCAGAATGATATCCCGGTGGGAGAATGCTTTATCAGTCAAACACACGGTTATGTTAATTGCTCACAGGTAGAGTAAGAAACAGAAGAGATGCACCCAATACACAAGTGCTAAAAAGTAGTCTATGGGAAGAATAAGTTTCAGGAAATTTATTCCAAATGTAGGAGTTGGGTTACTGTATGACAGGTTTACAAGGATATCCTAAATCATACAGCCACAGACATTTACTCACTTAACCAAGAATAGGTTTAGTTTAAATTAATGACCCCGCAGAATAAAAATAGCTCTGGACTATATTTTAGCCTCAAAAGGAGGGGCATGTATGCGCCCTAGTTAAAATGCAATGTTGTGTATTTATCCAGGATTTAGGGACCATGGGGACTTGGTGGTTGGATTGATTTGCTTTGAGCGAAGCTAGCGAATGTTTTTGTATGTGTGTGTTTGTCCTACTCATTGCTCTCTATGTATTAAGTACAGCAAAACTCTGATCCAGAAGTGCGTTGCAACCCCCACCGACGCTATGCCTCTCTGCGGTGATGATGTCGCCAGTCCCCCAGAAGAAGAGAACAAAGAAGAAATCAACTGGGCTGATATAATGGCCGGAAAAGAAAGGAATGCAGTTATGCACAACTTGGACATCTTGGTCCATCAGGACTATGAAATGGTTAACTGTTCTGTTCTTTAAATAGACTGTCTCTTAAGGATATGGGAGGACTGAGAAGACTGGATATGAGGAAGGTGGGAGGTCACAAAGGGACGTGAGTCAACCACAAGGAAAGGATCACAAGTCATCCATTTTGACCATAGCAGCCATCTTGGTCCGTTTTGCCATTCTGAGTAAATGCAGTATGAAAGATGTATGCAAGAAGAATGTTTGTGCAGTCGCTCTTAGCAGAAATTAGCCCCCACCAATTCTCACAAATAGCTGACCCTTAGATTATGTGACATATTCTAATCTATAGAAATATTTAATGATATATATATATATATATATATATCTCTATCGGTTGTGTGGCATGTGGGCCACTAAGATTGTACCCTGCAATCACACTGCCCTTGTTATCTGGGTTTCATCCTTCCCACTTTCTATGTATCTGACACATTACCCCAAGGAAGGCTGAGAAATCGAAAAGATCTGACCAGGACCATTAGTTCAGCCCGCATTGCAGCTGGGGTTTTTATACCTAGTTTAGGTGTTCTGGATCTCTATTCTAAATTAAGTGAGCTGATGGTAAATATTGATGATGCTCTTAATCAGACAAGTGATGCTATCATCCGTTTGACTAATGAACAAGAGCAGATCCGGACAGTATTATTACAGAATAGAATGGCTCTTGATTATCTGCTAGCCTCACAAGGAGGTGTTTGTAAACTTGTAGGACAGAAGTGCTGTGCCTATATTGAAGATGAGTCTGGCGCTATTCATAAAGATATGGATAAGTTACAGGAAATTCAAGCAAGGATGCGTAAAGAATCCTCAGGCCTTAACTTAAATTGGATGTCAGGACTCACTAGTTGGATTGGAGAATTGGGTATGAAAATTCTCTATGGTTTTATTGTAGTGATTAGTATAATCGCAGCAATTTTTGTTATTTTTCACTGTGCTAAGTGTGCAATGCTTTCATTTGTCTCAAGGAAACCTTCAGTTTCATCTCACGCCATGTATGCAACTAATAATTCATATGTGGCCATGAACAGAGTCTATGATACTATTGGTCCCCATAAGGCCATAGTCATAGAGAAGTGTACCTAGTAAGGGTATTTGTTCTTTTAGAGAACAAAAAGGAGGGATTGTTAGGACCAGTATGTCAGGCCAGAGTCTGCACTCATGTTAAGCTTCCATTTTGTATGGTCATAACTAGTTAAGATTCTGTAGTCAGCCTTTTTGCTGAAATATAATTCATAAATGCACTCAGTTTCTCTGCTAAATTGCATTTCATTCTCCCTGGCCAGGATATTACTAGATACTTTTGTGTGGTCAATTTCCTGGTGTTTTAGTAGAATATA
The DNA here is from genome assembly GCF_040206685.1 of Ascaphus truei. Classification (NCBI taxonomy): domain Eukaryota; kingdom Metazoa; phylum Chordata; class Amphibia; order Anura; family Ascaphidae; genus Ascaphus; species Ascaphus truei. The sequence continues at coordinate 142,921,014 of NC_134487.1, forward strand.
ATAGAATGGTTCTCTGCAAGAAGCAAGGTAGTGAAATAAAGTTGCTAAGACTCAAGGTCTCTTTTGATAACAGACAATGAATAAGCTATGTATTTAGACAATTGCTTGTATTGAAAAAAGACACGTCTCAAAAGTCACGCCACTAATATGTCCTGCCCCTAAATCACGCCTCTAATCAAAGCTACGCCCAAGACACACATAGTATACGCCCAGGACACGCCTATGATACGCCTCTAACCAATATCTTTTTTTATTCTGTATAAAAACCATTACCCTATGAGTAATAAATTGAGACAAAGGATTTGAAACCTGGCGTGCGTTACGTTTCATTTTGTTCGTCTCCCAGGCCTGATAAGGTTCATCAAAGATCGAAGATAACAGTTGCAGGGCGTGAAAGCTTCCTGGGAAGTCTGCTGCAAACAGGTGCAGATAGTGTATCCAGTCACAAGGCTTCAGTGTACCTGGCAGAGGAAAGGTTCCTCTCGGTTCTGGAGCGTGGGTGAAGGAATAACGGATTTTCCTTTCAGGGTCCAAAGGCCTAACTCTATAAAACCGACAACCAATATCACACAATACAAATACAGCATATTTTTGGATAGAATCGCTAAAAAAAACACCTTTGGTACACAATAACTCATGCACTAAAATCTGCTGTTTAATGATAATGTCTGCAGTTTTCGGCACCATTCCATAAACAAGACAGTGCAGAGAAGAGCCACCAGATTGACAAAGGGGATAGAAGATCTGATTTATGAGGAGAGGCTAGCTAAATTAGGTTTGTTTACATTAGAAAATAGGCATCTGAGATGGGATATGACAACTGTATACAAATATATTCTGGGTCAATACCAGGAGCTTTCAAAAGTACTATTCATCCCAATGATATTACAAACAACGCAGGGTCAGGAGATTTCCCTAGCAGAAAAGTAAAGGGTTCCTTACAGTAAGGGCAATTAAAATGCGGAATTTACTACTGATGGAGACTGTGATGGTAAATACAATAGATAGATATCTTTAAGAAAAAGGTTAGATATATTTTTAGAAAGGAAATGTATACGTGGCTATGCTTAATAAGTAAATATAGGTTTGATATTGATCCAGGAAGGAGTCAGATTGCAATTAGGAAGGAATTAATTTTCCCCTTATGAGACATAGGAGCCTATGCAGAAAAGTCAATTATCGCAGCTTTTCGTAAAAAAAAAAAAGCCTACTGTTAATCTGTAAACTACAATATTTTGGCAATACTACAAATTTTCGACAATTTTTTTTTCCGGAAAACAAAAATCGCCAAATGCGCGGCGATGAGCCACTTATCACTACTTATCGGCAGTTTCTCAAACTCGCTCAATTCTAGCAGCCCCAATCAGCTTATCGAGTCTGATCGCCACTCTAGAATTGAGATTTCTTCTCTGAATCGCCTCGCCAGAAAAAGTTGGCAAGAAGGTGGGTAGAAGCTGCCGAGAAGCGGCAAGACGGCACTTAGGAAAGGAAATGCATTTTTCCTGCATCGGATTGATGCCAGGGTCTCTGGAGCTGATACACATTAATATCAGCACCGGAGACCCCCGGTATGAATCAGATGCTTTAAAAATGCATTTACAGTCAACTTCATTACCTTAGCGGCTAACTGCTAAGGCAATGAAGGGGTTAACCACCAGTGGGTAGTGAAGGTGGTATTTGGCCCTTGGTGGGTGTTTAGGCCTTGCAGTGGGCTTGCGGGTGGACTTAACCCCTTCATTACCTTAGCGGTTAATACCGCTAAGGTAATGAAGGTGTTAACCCCTCCCGCTACCCACCAGGTAGGCATAAACACCCATCCTTGGGGTTAATACCCCCTTCACCCACCACCGCTTCCCACAATACAAAAAAAAACACACAACAGCCCTACTAGCCACCTCCTAGGCCACCAAAAACCATTACAATATTTAATAAACAACAATACACAACCCACCCCTTGTGCCCCCACATAAAACCATTATTTATTTTTTACACACAGAATTAATACCACAAGCCGGTGGGGGTCTCTGGGTGGTCCCCACGGGTGTCCGCAGGCCCCACAGGTTAATAACCGCTATAGTAATTAAGGGGTTAACCCATCCTGCCCCACTACCCACCCAGGTAGTTATAATAGCTATTTTGCACATTACTGTATTGTATGTGTTTGGTGGGGGGAGGTGTATTTATTGAAATGTAGGCCATGTTTTTGTTTTTTTAAATACAGGAATGGTACTGCAGGGCAGCAGGGACCCACGGGGACCACTCGATGACCCACGGACGCCCACAGGGACCACCTGAGGACCCCCAGATGCCCACGGGGACCACCCGAGGACCCCCGGACACCACCCGGGGACCCCTGTGGGGCCCCAAACACCTGCAGGGACTACACAAGGGCCCACAGACACCTGTGGGAACCACCTTAAGGCCCCCAGACACCAGTGGGAAGCACCTGAGGGCCCCCAGACACCCGTGGAAACAACCCAGACACCCACGGGACACCCGCGGGGACAACCTGGAGGCCCACGGAGCCTAGTGGGGACCACCTGACGGCCCCCAGACACCCGTGGGAACCCCCCGGTGTGCCCTGTGGGGCCTGCAGACACCCCGTGGGGACCCTCCGGTGACCCCCGCCAGCCTGTGGTATTAATCCTGTGTGTAAAAAAATAAATACCGTAATGGTTTTATGTAGGGACACAGGGTGTGGGTTGTACATATTTTAATTTTAATTTTATTACTAGTGTATTGTAGTAGGGGGTCTCCGGAGCAGAACCGCATTTTTTTCACGTCCGGGGACCCCCTGCTTCTCGAGATACAGGCCCCGTTATGGGGTGCTGGAATCTCCTATGCATGTAAATGTCCCGCATCCCGTGACTGGGATATTTCAATGCATAGGGGATACCGGCACCCCATACCAGGGCCTGTATCTCGGGAAGCACAGGGTCCCCGGACCTGAAATCAACGCGGTTCTGTTCCGGAGACCCCCTGCTCACGTACACTAGTAATACAATTTTAATTTTAAAAAAAAAATAATTTCCGGCGAGATTGGCCCAGGGAGAAGTGGTTCTCTCTCTCTGCAGCAGAAAGAACTCGCCGGGTGAGCCCTTTTTGGAGGGCAGATCATCTCGTTCCCGGCTACTCACCATTTTTGCAAATGTTGCTATCACTGGTATTCGGGCCTTTCTGCATACTGTGATAGCAACGCTGTAAAAAATGGCGATTTAAATTTATTGGCGATTTTTTTTATGACTGCTTATAACATAGGCCCCACAATTGGATAATGTTTCACTGTGCCTTTTTTTTTATTTTTTTGCTATCCTCTGGTCAATCTAAATACAAAAATATGATGAGTACCTCAGTCTTCTTTCAGCTACTATGTAACTATTTAATATGTAAATTTTGATTTCCACCTGTATTAAACAATCAACACTACAGAAAGAGCATGTTTATATTGTAATGGCTGTTAATAGTGACTACAAAGGCTGCATCAGAATAGTGACTTTCACTGACAATACCAATTTAATCTTCAACTATCCAATTTAACCTGCAATCTACATGTTGGTCAAGTCATATGACCTATTTTATGTTTTATCATCTGGATATAGCCAGATATGTGCAATGCCAATACAGCCTTTAGTCATTTACTGTTTAACAAAAATACAACAAACCATGTTAAACTGATTTAGTGCATACAGTATACTTGATAACCATGTACAGCGGACGTAAACCCCATTCTAATTACAAGATTTGCTTTGCTTGTGATGTCAACTTCAAAGAGACTAAAAGCAACAAAACATTCAATTTCCTACAAGCGTTTTTTTTAAATATAAACCAGTTAAGTAGTATTAGATAATACTTACTGCATTTAAAAAAAAAATTTAATGCCATCTTTTATTACTTTTAACTGAACATCCTTTGTTTGCTATAGCAGGTTTTAGCACACCTCCTCAGCACTGCAATATATTTTGCAACAAATTATGACATACAGGAAAGTGTTTCAGTGTTCCCAGCAGGAGACTGTGTGTGAGCTGCAAGCTATAACAATAGACAATAGCCATTACGTGAACGCAGAGAGCAGGATATTCACTGATAGGTCACAGGAGAACAGATCCATCGACAGCTTAGGTAATTCCGTTTCATTAAAGGTAATCAAATGCTGCGTATGTAAAATAAATAAATAATAATTTACAAGAATTTACATTCTCAAGGTGTGGGGTTTCTGGATCAAAACATGACATTCTAAATGAAAGTACTTATATTTATCAGTGGGCTTAATGGTCTGCTTATGCTAAAAATCACTGAGACTGTCTCCAAATTAGTAAAAAATTGGAAAATTAGTAGAAGGTTGGTGAGAATTGACATGTCTGTAAAAGATGCTGCAATTCTAAAGTTGCAGTTATTTTGAGTTCACAAAGTGGACCATTCTTAAGTGTCTTTCAGAAATAATCTTCGACAAATATTTCTCCTAACTAATAATAATAACTATTGAAGGATTTCAGCAAAAAAGGGAAAGTAAAGTTGCGTAAGAAAGTAAATTGCACAGAGTATATCATCTGATTCACAACATCTGAACGTCATAGTGTGACGCTAAGGATTCTGGGGATACATCAGCATATAAACGGACATATCACATTGCTAAAATTGGTTACTCTGTGGACACCACACTATGGGCCTCATGCAGAGAGCATAGAATTTTAAAAATGGCGAATTTCATAAAAAGTAGCTTTTTTGGAGAGTTTTATTCTCCATATGCAGAAAAGTGCGAATTCTGCTATGTTTAACATGGATGCGTGTGGCGAGTTTAAATTGGCGAGATGCGCGCTTCAGAAACGTGTAAAAACAAATTCGCGCCTTTTTTTTCCCCTTTACTATAGGCGGCGAGCGCCATCTTGCCATATTTTCGTGGCGCGGCAAAAATGCGAGAATCGCGCCTTTTTTTGGCGCGAACAGCCGCTACTTGCCGTTCGCACCTCTCTGCATTCGGAGAGTTTTAAAAATGGCGCGATGGAGGTTCTCGCCAGCCGCGAGGCGAGTTTTAAACATAGAAATAAAAAAATGGCGCGTTTTTCGCAACTCGCCATTTTATGCCGTTTTCTGAGGGAAATTGAACAAAAAATGGCGAGTTTTGAAATAACGATGCTCTCTGCATGAGGCCCTATAAGAGGAGAGTCCAGATCAAATACTGCTCTTTCATTTTATCCCACTATGATCAGTTTCTCAAATTAGTGTAGCAACCAAGAACACTGGCAGTAATTTATAATATAAACTATTTGTATTAAACAATTTTCAGACAGGTTTTCAATGCATTGTGCTTAATGATATTAGTATGAATACATTGGGCCTCATGCAGAGAGCAGCGCTATTTAGAATTGGAGAGGGGAATAAAATTTAGCTTTATTGGAGAGTTTTTTTCTCCATATGCAGAAAGGGCATAAAACTGCCTTTCTGCATATGGAGAGTTTCAACCAGCGCTATGAGCGCTGTTGAAACTAGTGGGAAAGAAATCGATTTTTTTTTTTCTCCTCCACCGGCCGCGGAGCGCCAGCTTCTTGGTAGAGAGGAAAAATGTTGAAAATCGCGCCATTTTTTTGGCGCGAACAGCCACTAGATGGCGTTCGCGGCTCTCTGCATACGGCCGTTTTAAACACTGGAGAGATTAGGATCTCTCCAGCCGCGCGGCGAGTTTGAAGAAAAAAAAAAAAATGGCGCTTTTTTTAAAACTTGCCATTATCTGCCTTTCTCAAGGCAGATTTCGCCAAAACATGCCGCTTTCCCTGTTAGCGCTGCTCTCTGCATGAGGCCCATTGTTACTTATATATTAAACAGACATCATATTATGCCAACTACAGTGTAAATTCCAGCCCAGAAGGGCATTTTCAGTTTAATGACACCCACCGTTATTATTGGATGAGTTTATAATTTCAACATACAAGGCTAAATTTGTTGGGAGTTACTGCCTCCAGTAATCTAACACTTGAAAATCTCTTTGCTATGGCAAATGACACCTTTGCAAATGAGTGCAGTGGTCTTTAGCCTGTATTCCTTGAAACCCAGTGGTTCCATGATAATGATTGGTAATCATTGGTAATCATGTGTATGTTATTTTGCAGAACACCATCATTCTTGTTATATATTTTTTTATTTAACATAAATATTTTTACAATATGTAATATTGTAATGTTTGAAAAATATTATGTTTTAAGAATGTTAATGAATATATATATGCATTGGCTAAGGGTTGCTCATGTAATGTGAGCATGAGATAAAAGGTGGCACTGTGTGCTCATTTGCATGTCATTTCTCAGAATCCCTTGCTGCAGTGGAAGTGCTGTGTGCTGGGTGATAATGGTGAAAGACAGGGTTGCAGACCTGTCTAAGACATGCAAATGAATATACAGGAATATTTACAGTTAGTTTATATATATATATATATATATATA